>NW_027507788.1:113373180-113633180 GCF_037356315.1 Lithobates pipiens
TAAGAATTTTCTACACATTCTAATGTCACGCAGCAATGAAAAAAAAAAAAACCCGGAATGATGGTGGCTTTCCGGAACTCTATCTCCTGTCAAATACATGATCAATTCCATGACCCTAATGGCTGCTATGTTATTCTTATCTGCACTCTGGAGAATGTCAAATACACCCTAGTTTGCGTTTTTGCCCCCAACTCTCACCATATCTATTTCCTCAACAAACTTCTCAAGAAAATTTGTAAATTGCAGCAAGGTTCTCTCATCTGTATAGACTTCCACATGGCACCTGGCTTCCATTTAAATGTCTCTAATTGTATGAGACACTCTGGCAAACACTGCGCTCTTCTTCGACAATGATGTACCCTCATTGGTGATACACACTGTTTGGTATGTTTGTTATTTTACACTCCCTGTACCCCTGTTGGGTCAGTTGTTTTCTCAAACCCTATCTCTGTCTTAAGGGGCAAACATCACTTCATATACAGTAGAACACTAGGTGGCACCTCAGCAACATCGCCTTTTTTTTAAATATTTTTCAACATTAAATCAAATTGTATCCTTCCCACTAGGGATGGGCAAACGGTTCAGCCCGAGCATGAGCTCGGCACAACATTAGCTGTTCGCCAAACAACTGAATTATTGTGACGTTTGACCATTTGTTCGGCCTGCCAAACAACCACAATGCACAGTGCTGCCACACACTGCATTGAAAGTCCTGACTGGGCAGGCTTTCATTGCTTCAGCCAATCAGAACACAGAGCACTGTCAGAGCCATGATTGGACGCTGTCATGATGACTCTATTCAATCTTGGCACATTGCTGTTAGTCCCACCCCACACAATAAAAGTATTCTTTCAATAGCAGCATTTTCAGTGTGATATCGGTGTGGAGAGAGATAGAACAGGGCTCTGTGCAGTGCTATGAGACAGTTTGTGTGTTATAGTGTGCTATTCTGATTCTTTTGTCAGTGCAGAATATCAGTTCAGTGTGAATCTAGGGATAGTTCAGTGTGAGTGTAGTGCGACCATTCATCTTTACATTAGTGTGAATGTAGGGTGAAATGGATATTTTGATGATAGGCAACTCCTATCCTCATATTGATTAGTGGTTCCAAATTAATAACTACTGCAGTAGGGAACAGACACAAAAGATACGCTCAGCATCTTTCCAAATAACCGTTCTCCTTTATTATGACGCATTTGAAGGCTTTTATACACATGATTACGTAGGTATCACATTAATATTACAATTGTACGTTTATGGTAACAAGGGGCGTTACATAGGCAGGCTTATTCTAATCAGAACTCGAAAGAATGCAAAACATGTACTGAAAACATTGTTAGTGCCATGTGCACAGTGAGGGCATTGTGCAATACATATAAAATAGAATACAATTATATACAGAACCTACAAATTTCCATTACAGTCTCCTCTCTTTTGATCGATATTTTGATCACTAACCATACCTGCTATCACCTTTAACCTGGAACATCCACACGCTTAGGTGGAGGTAGTCCTGGCCAAAGAGGCAAAAACTCCATTGTGGAGAAAATAATAGCTCAGCAGCTTTTTTCATTACAAAATGACTTTTCATTGTGAAAAACAAATGATTGATAAGACATATTTACAGAGTACTGGCTGTACACTCCTGTGGCCAGAATGGCCTTCTAGCTTAATTGCTGGTATGCTGACTTATCAGCACATGTAAACAGAGACAATTCTACATAAAATGGAAAAGGTACAAAAGACAAATATGACTTCAACATGGCTAAACTACTTTTCAAATATATGTATCCCTTACAATTAAAGTAATTGAATCAAAAAATACCCTAGACTGTTATCGCAAGAGGGAAACAAATCAAACACAGAGATTTCTTTCATTTAGTCATATTACAGTGTCTGGTGTGGATTTGGGTGACTTTTCCTTCAAGTTTTGCAAAACTGTACATAAAATAGATGCTGTATTGAGTCTCCAAACATTTCCTTATATATAAATGTCTCTTAACAATCCACAAGTCAACTGGCTTTAGTTTTAGATCCTTCCAAACTTTTAGGATCTGGAATTGGGGAGAAAACACATAAATAAGTTTGTCAAAAACCTTAAAAGATCAGCAACATTCTTTGTGAGAGCCGAATGGAGGACTTCAGCTGCTGAGACAAAATATAAGCAAGTGAGCAGCACACTCCCAACCCAAATCTCATAGGGAGAGAGTCCAACATCCCCCTATGGGCTTGATAAAATATAATAAAACATTCAGGCAAAAGTTTTCTAGTTTCTTACTCTACATTGTCCGCTACATTGTAGACAGTAGGGGGTGTAAAAATAAAACCTCAAAACTTCTAGTAAGGACTCTCCTATAAAAATGATTTCCTCTGTTACTCTGTAGATTCTGCACTCTGCACTTACAAACTACTTCTGAGAACACTTTTTTACTGTGGCCTTTGCAGTAGCATTTGCCACTGGACATCTATAAAACATGTCCATACAAACAAAATGCATACTCATAAGACCCTGACTTGGGCATCTGGATATATCTTTTTGTTATCTCTGGAAGGGATGTTCAGCTTTTGGTAACACCTTTGGTAACAGGTAAAACAAGAAGTGGTATGTTATAAAAACAACTGGAGAACCCTGGCTCTATCCCACGCTCATTTACTAAGGCAGCCATAACTACTTGTGACTGATGACACGGTCCATGTGTCAAGCTGAAGGGAAAAGAGTGTCTGGCAGACATAAATGATCACCTTTTCCAAAGTCTTGTTTCGTAAGAAGTTGCCCTCTGTGGACCACTTGTGCTTCTCGTTCTGGGGTCCTTAAAGTTGAATTATTAATCCCAGCTATACTGGGCCAGAACTGGGGTGGAATCTGTGAGTTGCACAGACCCAGCAAGTGTCCAGGGCTGTAAATGCAGCATCTTTAGAGTCGCCTGGTCTGCTTCCATATGTGAGTTTTACTGTTAGTATGGCTACCTCAGGAAGAACCTGGAAGGCTGAAAACAGCCGATCAAATTAACTTGGCATGCTTGATTGGTTTACCTGCCGAAGTAAAAACAAACTTCTGGCCCTTCAAATGGAACCAAAAGCTCTCTATCTTGACTATCTATATAAATATATACTCTTTTTATAGCTCACAGGCTTTTCTAAAACATGGAGCTCTGCTTCTTGAGATGGGGAAAAAGGATCCAATGACTCTGAATACAGGGAATCCTTCTGGGTGATAAACTTCATCCTCGGTATAAAACCAGGAATAACACTACAAAAACGTAAATACTCGGGTCTCCAGGGAGTGTGTCCTGCACTGGGCTCACAGCAGCTGATTCCTATGTCATCAATGTAACACATGTGGTTTTTCTTTGTCTCCAGCCTCCTCCAATAGAGGCAATAAGGTGTCTGGATTCAAATGTACACATTTTTCATTCTTAGATTTGTACATAAACACACAAAACAAATTCATATTTTGAACCTTTCATTAGACAAACACTTAGTTAGCTATGTATTTGCTGTACAGAATGTCGGACTATTAAAAATTAAAAATTCAACCAAAATAATATCTGTAACTTTGTCTAATAGCAACTTTGCATAAAGCTACAGCTCTGATACATCGGAGTGAACCCATGATTACTGGGTCCAGCTTGCATGAATATAACAATGGCTTGTTTTCTATCATGCTGTTTGTGTAAGAACTCCAGTTTAATGTTTCAAAAAGACAACTTTTTCCTAGCAATATTATAATAAATGATAAGAATACCCTGCAGTCATGCAGAGATGTCCATAAATCCTAAATATTCTTCTACTTATACCCACTGCACTTACAAGGAAAAGGGGCACATCATTTCACAATCCACACATTCTGCTTTGGATTTCAAAAATAAAAATACATAAAAATAAAAGGACCAACAATATGTATGACGGACCAGAAAGCACTTGGCCATCAAAAACTATAAACCAACTGGCTGCAGGCAGCATCTATCCTAACAGGGTGTGTGGACTTGATGTGATAGGTCTGTTATATTTACATTTTATTATTACTCTCACATCATGGACCGCACATTAAGTTATTATCAGACTTTAAGATTTCATTTCTGTAGAAAAACTTCCTTATGTATCCCATTCATCTTGGCTTTGTTAAACATTATTGCAGCTGTATTCAAATTAACAACCTCATCTTAATCTTTTTTTCCTTATACTCAATAAATGTAAAATTACAAAATTGTTATCTTAATCTAAACTAATTCCATTTTTACCAATTTCCCCATTAACCTGGATTTCATTTCCAACCAAAGGTTGTCTAAACCAGTTTCAATATATCTATATTTATTAATAAAATTGTTAAACTCATATTAGAAATTAATACTCATATGATAATTTCAATATCACACACTAATATATATGCACAGATAAATGTCCTTAAAGGGGGACATATTACTTAATTTTACTCAATTTCTCTCTCTTTTTTTTTTTAATGCACTGTTTCCACTATCACAGGATATTAAATTTGTGTAAGACACGGTTAATTTGTAACCTTCATTTTACCATGTTTGGAAAACAGATTCAAAAATAATTGTGACCACATTGTTTATCATTAGATTCGTTAACCTGGCACATTTTGTTATAAATGTTTTGTCTAAAAAAACTGAAATTGGCATGGTGTCCTCCCAGCTTATCACCAACTCTCATCCCAGCTACATTCTTTGAGGAGAGCACAAAGGAGGGGGTCACATCTGCGTACATGACACAAGCGAGCGAACTAAAGGTTCCAGCATTCACAAACATACTCAAATATATCTCTAAAATTGCTTACATTATTCCCATTTGTACACAACACATGCATTTCATTCTCTCTTTATTTTAACGCTTTTTGAATACTTCCTTGCTTAAATTTCTGCTTTCTTTATTTTGTTCTGATATCCTTTGCATCCAATGTATTGTAATTCCATACTTCACATACTGTACCTTCTATGATCAGACGGGCAGTTATAGTGCTCATCCCATCTTTCCTCTCTGACAACATATAAAGCATTCTGTTTTAACTCTCATTACTGTTTCTTGACTTTACTAGTTGTAATGCCTGACCCCAAATTCATCCCACAACTTAACATCAAAAAGTCTCTTTCTGTCTAGTGCTAATGTCACTCTTGATCCATCCTGCTCACATAAATAGCTGTTTCTCTAGCTGTATACTCTGCATGATTCTTTGTCCCTGTGGACTTTGGTGGTAACCCAGTTACCCTTTGTGGATCCCTGTCCACTTTAACCATTAATCTAGGGGCTCAGTATAGGCGAAACCGCACCTTCGGTTCATATATAGCGCTCCTCTTGCGCTGGGCATTTTTGAGGGTCTCTTACCCTTCATTCCCTTACTTAATTGAATGCCCATAATGACTGGCCAGTCTTCTCTACGTGTGCCTATACCCTCTTGCCTCTAAACTACTTTATCTAGCAGATGTACTACATATACCTGTGAACAGCACTATTCTTCCCTTTCTCTATAACACTCCGATGGACAGTAGACAGTGACGATATAACATATAACCACCAATCAATACAGTTCGATTAAGGGGAGTAAAATAGGTACCCTTTGTCCCAAAAATGCCTTACCGATCAAGGAAGTCTGATAACTCAAATGTAAGCAAAAGGCTTACCTCAGCCGGCTGATTATCAGAAATTCCCAGATCGTCTCAAGCTCCTCGTTTCGGATACTCAGGGTCACCTGATAACCCCTGCTGGGCTGGCTTCACCACCTGAAATGGATATTTTGATGATAGGCAACTCCTATCCTCATATTGATTAGTGGTTCCAAATTAATAACTACTGCAGTAGGGAACAGACACAAAAGATACGCTCAGCATCTTTCCAAATAACCGTTCTCCTTTATTATGACGCATTTGAAGGCTTTTATACACATGATTACGTAGGTATCACATTAATATTACAATTGTACGTTTATGGTAACAAGGGGCGTTACATAGGCAGGCTTATTCTAATCAGAACTCGAAAGAATGCAAAACATGTACTGAAAACATTGTTAGTGCCATGTGCACAGTGAGGGCATTGTGCAATACATATAAAATAGAATACAACTATATACAGAACCTACAAATTTCCATTACATAGGGATAGTTCAGTGAGTGTAGTGACCGTTTAACACAGTATATTTCATTGCGTTGCTGCAAGTTTAATGCTGTATATTTCAGTGCATTATGTGCCATTTAACGCAGTACATTTCTGTGCGCTAGTGCGCGCTTAATGTAGTATATTTCAGTGCATTACAGCAAGTTTAATGCTGTACAGTTCAGTGCGTTATCTTCCATTTAACGCAGTACATTTCTGTACATTACTGCACGCTTAATGCCGTACAGTTCAGTCTGTTACTGAAAGTTTAACGCCGTATATTTCAGTGCATTATCTTCCATTTAACACAGTACAGTTCAGTGCGTCACTGCAAGTTTAACGCTGTATATTTCAGTGCGTTTCATGCTGTTTAAAGCAGTACATTTCTGTGCGTTAGTGTATGCTTAACACAGTATATTTTAGTGTGTTACAGCAAGCTTAATGCTCTACAGTAAAGTGCGTTACTGCAAGTTTAACGTTGAAAATTTCAGTGCGTTATCTTCCCGTTAATGCAGTACATGTGTGTTACTGCACGCTTAACGTTGCACAGTTCAGTGCGTTACTGAAATTTTAACACTATCAATTGCTGTGCATTACATGCTGTTTAATGCAATACATTTCTGAGTGTTAGTGTATGCTTAATGTAGTATATTTCAGTGCATTATCTTCCGTTTAATGCAATACTGTTCAGTGCTTTACTGAAAGTTTAACGCTATCAATTTCAGTGCCTTACATGCTGTTTAACACAGTACATTTCTGTGTGTTAGTGCACGCTTAACACAGTATATTTCAGTGCATTACTGCAAGTTTAATGCCGTACAGTTCAGTGCATTACTGAAAGTTTAACACAGTATATTTCAGTGCATTATGTTTAATTTAATGCAGTACAGTTCATTGAGTTACTGCAAGTTTAACGCCATATATTTCAGGGCGTTTTGTGCTATTTAACACAGTACATTTCAGTGCCTTAGTGCACGCTTGGCACACTATATTTTATTGTGTCATCTTCCGTTTAACGCTGTATAGTTCAGTGCATTACTGCATGTTTAATGCTGTATATTGCAGCACATTACCTTACATTTAACGCAGTACATTTCTGTGCGTTAGTGCATGTTTGACGCACTATATTGCAGTGCATCAGTGGAGTGTGTCTGTGTAGTGAATACTACGGTTAAAGTGGACCAAACACAGAATTCGCTTATCAATAGATAAATGGACCAAACAGGGATACAGGCTATATGAAAACGTACCTATTGCTTACAGGAATGCTATTATGAGTAAGCTTGAAAAGTGTAAACAACTAAAGGACTTCAATCCCAATAACAAAATAGAGTTCCCATCAATTATATGGGAATATATATCTAACCATAAGGAAAATAGGAAGGGAATTTCATTCTTCTATAAGAGACAATCCTCCCAACCAGCCAATAAAAATGCTCAAATGTTGAAATGGGAGAGAGATTTAGATCAACACTTCTCCTGGGAACAGTGGAAAACATCTCTCCAAATAATGAACAATTCATCTTTATGCATAGAACACTGGGACAATGCTCAGAAAATAACAGGTGATATTTAACCCCTTATAAATTATCTAAAATCTAACCATCCACAACCGATATTTGTTGGAGGTGTAATGAGAAAACTGGAAATCTTATACATACCCTCTGGAGTTGCAAAACCCTGAAAAGCTTTGGAACGCAGTTTCATCCTTTATAGTAGATATTTCCACGCTTACTCCAGCCTCAGCCCTTTTTTAAGTATTGACCTTGAGAAATATCCCATTATACATATAACTATAGTGGTCCACATCTTAATAGCATCAAGACTTACAATAGCCAACCTCTGGAAATCTACAGAAGCACCCAACCTATGTACTGTTATAACCAGATTGAATACACAAGCACAATTTGAATTAATGCTTGCTTACAAAAATCATTCCATTACCACATTTAGTAAAAAAATGGAAGACTGGATATCCCACCCTAGAGTCTCCAATTATTTAAAGAATGCAAATTCTAACTTACCCCACAGCCTGAAATAATCTGTTAAATTAACTAATTAATAGGCAGATGTAGAACACTATCTATGCTATCCTCTAATCTCTGAATTTCCTATATTGTTACCCTCCCTCTTCCCAATGTTATTCCCTTAGTTATAGTTGTACAGGCTGACTAGCTGCTCAATGTGGTGACCTCCCAGACCTACAGCATGAACCCATTTGAGGTAGGCTGGATTGGACCATCAAGATTTGAACAAAACCTATTTTATATGCCTTTACAATGTTTTTTATTACAATGATATGTACCATTTACATTGTTCTAATAAGCACCCCCCCCCCCAACATATGTGGGGGACGACAAGGAGAGGCAGATGTTCCCATGGCTCTGTGAGGGGGGCTAGAAGCATATGTGTCCATAGGCAAAGGTGGATGTGGTCAGTCCACAGGGTGTCATTTATAGTGATGGACGAACTTCCGACGGGACGTTTCGCGAACGCGAAACGCGAACGGACACAAACGTTCGCGAAAACGACCGTTCGCCGCGGGCTCCATTGACTTCAATGGGAGGCGAATTTCGCAAACCTTTAGGTCGAATTTGCGGCCACGGGGTAATTATTAGGGGGTAGCACGTAGTCCCACCACCTGGACAATAGCATTATACATGTATGAGGTGAATTTGGGATCGATAACTACAAGCATTTTTTTTTTATTTGGGAAATTGTTCTGACAATTCAGGACTATGGAGCTAATGAAGGCAATGGAGGAGAGGGAAGGTCAGGGACCAGGGTAGGCAAACAAGAGGGTGCAGGAGATACAGAGCACTGACAGCAGCACCGTAATACAGAGCACTGACATCAGCACCGTGACATACAGCGCTGACAGCAGCTCCGTGACATACAGCGCTGACAGCAGCTCCGTGACATACAGCGCTGACAGCAGCTCCGTGACATACAGCGCTGACAGCAGCTCCGTGACATACAGCGCTGACAGCAGCTCCGTGACATACAGCGCTGACAGCAGCACCGTGACATACAGCGCTGACAGCAGCTCCGTGACATACAGCGCTGACAGCAGCTCCGTGACATACAGCGCTGACAGCAGCTCCGTGACATACAGCACTGACAGCAGCTCCGTGACATACAGCGCTGACAGCAGCTCCGTGACATACAGCGCTGACAGCAGCACCGTGACATACAGCGCTGACAGCAGCTCCGTGACATACAGCGCTGACAGCAGCTCCGTGACAATACAGCGCTGACAGCAGCTCCGTGACATACAGCGCTGACAGCAGCTCCGTGACATACAGCGCTGACAGCAGCTCCGTGACATACAGCGCTGACAGCAGCTCCGTGACATACAGCGCTGACAGCAGCTCCGTGACATACAGCGCTGACAGCAGCTCCGTGACATACAGCGCTGACAGCAGCTCCGTGACATACAGCGCTGACAGCAGCTCCGTGACATACAGCGCTGACAGCAGCACCGTAAGCAGCCCAGGAGGAAGTCAGCACAGCACAGGGATGGTGTGATCCCCTCATAATAAGAACCCCCAGGAGGAAGTCAGCACAGCACAGGGATGGTGGGAGCCCCTCATAATAAGAACACCCAGGAGGAAGTCAGCACAGCACAGGGATGGTGGGAACCCTCATAATAAGCAGCCCCAGTAGAAATATGACACCGCTCAACCTCTTCAAAGAGGAGGGTAGGGGCATATAGTACGGTGTGCTTTTTTGGGTCAGGGAAGTGAGCCAAATGAATTAAGAAGGTCTGTGTGCTTGATTCCAAAAATTGTTTATAGACATATACATGGTCTACTGATCACATGTGTTGAATTCCTCCGAGATCCATGCCTCATTCATTTTTAGAAATGTGAGGTAGTTAACACTGTGGTGAGCTAGGCGAGTACGCTTATCGGTCACAATCCCCCCTGCTGCGCTGAACGTCCTTTCGGACAGGACACTGGATGAGGGGCAAGCCAACAGTTCGATTGCAAATTGGGCAAGCTCTGGCCAGAGGTCAAGCCTGCCCACCCAGTAGTCTAGGGGTTCATCACTCCTCAGAGCGTCCACATCGGCCGTTAACCCTATGTAGTCGGACACCTGACGGTCTAGGCGTTCCCTGATGCTGGATCCGGATGACACCTGTCGATGGGTCGGCTGAAAGAATGACCTCATATCCGAAGTCACCAACACATCTTCAAACCGGCCTCTTCTTGCAGGCGCTGTTGGATTGGTACCCGCAAATCCTTCTCTGGGAGTGGGAATTGCTCCTCTGCCAGCGCACGCAAAAGCAGAATGCAGCATTTCTCGAAGCAAGGCCTGGAAGTGCTGCATTCTGACAGCCCTCTGCGACGGCGGTAACATTTCCGCCATTTTGTGTTTGTACCGGGGGTCTAAGTACGTTGCCACCCAGTACTGGTCCTTGACCCTCATGCTTTTTATACGGGGGTCCCTATTAAAACACTGGAGCATGAAGGCCCCCATTTGCACTAAAGTGGAAGCGGTGTGGTGGCCTGGCTCCTGCTCATCATCCAGGATAATGTCGTCCTCTTCATTCTCCTCTCCCCATCCTCGCACAACAGGGATCCCAGAAAGGTTTAAAGCATGCTCTTCTTGCTCCTGCTCATCCGCCCCGGCACCATCCTCCTCTGACTCCTCATCAGACTCCTGTTGTTGACTTGTCTCAGATAGAGTAGCCCCCCTGGGAATTCATCCAGCATTGCGACTTCCTCATCTTCCCGCTCCTGCTCCTCCACAGCCTGATCAATGACACGACGCAATGCACGCTCCAGAAAGAAGGCATAAGGTACCATGTCACTGATGGCGCCATGGCTGCGACTGACCAGTTTGGTGATCTCCTCAAATGGCCGCAGAAGTCTGCATGTGTCGCGCATGAGCAGCCACTGGCGCGGTGAAAAAAACCCAGCTCCCCAGAACCGTTTCTTTCGCAGAGTTCATACAGGTAGACGTTAACTGCACGTTTCTGCTGGAGCAGCCTATCAAGCATATAGAAGGTTGAGTTCCATCGCGTCGGGCAATCGCAAATAAGACGTCTGACCGGCAGATGGTGTCGCCGCTGAATGTCAGCAAGGCGAGCCATGGCCGTGTAAGATCTTCTGAAATGGGCCGAGATTTTCCTTGCCTGCCGCAAGATGTCCTGGACCCCAGGGTATTTGACAAGGAATCGCTGCACGACCAAGTTTAAGACGTGTGCCATGCACGGCACGTGCGTGATTTTGCCTGTTTCAATGCGCTAAGCAGATTGGCACCGTTGTCACACACCACTTTACCAACTGTCAAATTGAGCGGTGTTAGCCACTCATCTGCCTGTGAACGCAAAGCTGAAAGGAGTGCCGGGCCAGTGTGGCTCTTTGCTTCCAGGCACAACAGACGCAGCACGGCATGGCAACGTCTCACCTGGCATGTGGAATAGGTTCTGGGGAGCTTGGGCGGTGCAGTGGAAGAGACGCTAGCAGCGGAAAAGGAGGAGGCAGCTGAGGAGGAGAGGGAGGAGGATGGAGTAGGAGGAGGAGAAGAAGAGTCAGGCCTGCATGCAATCCGTGGCGGTAAAACCAAATCTACACGGGTGCCACGGGTTACATGCTTGACGGCCGTCAGAAGGTTCACCCAGTGGGCAGTAAAACTGATATACCTTCCCTGCCCGTGTTTGCTAGACCACGTGTCTGTGGTCAGATGTATCTTGGCACCGACACTGTGTGCCAGAGATACATTCACTTGCCGCTGAACATGGCCATATAGCTCTGGGATGCCCTTCTCTGAGAAATACTTCCTTCCTGGGACCTTCCATTGTGGTGTTCCAATGGCCACAAATTTGCGAAAGGCCTCCGAGTCCACCAGTTTATATGGCAGTAGTTGGCGGGCTATGAGTTCTGACAAGCCAGCCGCCATCCGTTGGGCAAGAGGGTTATCGTCGTCATCATTTTTTTACGCTCAAACATTAGGCCCACGGAAGCCTGCCTTTTTGCAGAAAAATGTGAGCTTGGCGTGATGGAAGGTGGAGTGGAGGACAATTGTGAGGAGAGAGGAGAAGGAGAAGTAGAAGACCGAGGCTGGACGGTGAGAGCCTGCAGTGTGGCTTTGTGTGTTCCGTTGCTCCCACTGGGCTCGGTGATGGCTGCTCATGTGCCTTCTTAAGGCGGTCGTCCCTAGGTGAGTATTGGGCTTACCGCGACTAACGCGTTGACTGCAAAGATTGCAGATGGCAACGCTATTGTCAGCAGCGGACACGTTAAAAAAAGCCCACACTGCGGAGCCATGTGCCGGTGTCCTGGGAGCGCCAGATGTGACCGTACATGGTCGATGACTCGCTCCTGATACATTTGCAGTCTGCTTTGTCCCTGCTGTGCAATGTAAGTCATTGCTGCTTCTCCTCCCTATCTGCTGGTCCATATCTCCCTCTGAACTCCCCTCCTCTTCCTCTCTTGTGGGCACCCACGTGACATCACTAGACACGTCATCATCAACGTCACCTTCCCCACCGCTATAAGTAGAGTAGGCAGCAACACCGGGGACCAACCTCCTCCTTGGGCTGATCTGGGTACTGGCGTCAGACTGCTGAGTAGCGCTTGTTGCTACCTCCTCTTCCTGATCCAATACCAAGAGTGGCTGCGCATCAGAAATGTCCTCTTGATATGGATCGGAAAATAATTCCAGTGACTCAAGCGAAGGTATGTGGTGGTGGTGGTGGTGGTCGTGTTGTTGGTGGTAGTGTCTTTGGGGGTGCACATAGCAGAGAGTGAAGAAGAGGGTGCAGATCGAGAGGATGAGGAGGGTGCAGAAGAGTAAGGCTGAGCGAGCCACTCAACCAAGTCTGGTGCATCCTTTAAAGTAATTGAACGCACCTTCTGCAACTTCCCACTTTGGCTCAAGCCTGTTGCTCCTGCCCTACCCCTACCACCCCTGCGGAAGGGCCTGCCTCTTCCTCTGCATGTCATTTTTTAAATGGCCCTGTGACAAAACTCTTAGTCCCTATACCGCTGAAGGACTGCTGCAGTATAGGTGAGCGGTCAGCAGTGGTGCACGTCAACCCTATCTATTGTGGACCTATAGCGGTCCTTACAGAACAGCAGACTGTACCGCACTCAAGCCTATGTACCGTAGCACCCTATACCAAGTTACCAGTCCTTATATTATAAGAACTTTTGTGGACCAAGCAGGTTGTGTATTAGTGTTTAGCAGACTGTACGTCAGTCCCTATACCGCTGAAGGACTGCTGCAGTATAGGGCAGCGGTCAGCAGTAGTGCACGGCAACCCTATGTATTGTGGACCGATAGCGGTCCTTACAGAACAGCAGACTGTAACGCACTCAGGCCTATGTACCGTAGCACCCTATACCAAGTTACCAGTCCTTATAAGAACTTTTGTGGACCAAGCAGGTTGTGTGTTAGTGATTAGCAGACTGTACGTCAGTCCCTATACCAATGAAGGACTGCTGCAGTATAGGGCAGCGGTCAGCAGTAGTGCACGGCAACCCTATGTATTGTGGACCGATAGCGGTCCTTACAGAACAGCAGACTGTACTGCACTCAGGCCTATGTACCGTAGCACCCTATACCAAGTTACCAGTCCTTATAAAAACTTTTGTGGACCAAGCAGGTTGTGTGTTAGTGTTTAGCAGACTGTGCGTCAGTCCCTATACCGCTGAAGGACTGCTGCAGTATAGGGCAGCGGTCAGCAGTAGTGCACGGCAACCCTATGTATTGTGGACCGATAGCGGTCCTTACAGAACAGCAGACTGTAACGCACTCAGGCCTATGTACCGTAGCACCCTATACCAAGTTACCAGTCCTTATAAGAACTTTTGTGGACCAAGCAGGTTGTGTGTTAGTGATTAGCAGACTGTACGTCAGTCCCTATACCAATGAAGGACTGCTGCAGTATAGGGCAGCGGTCAGCAGTAGTGCACGGCAACCCTATGTATTGTGGACCGATAGCGGTCCTTACAGAACAGCAGACTGTACTGCACTCAGGCCTATGTACCGTAGCACCCTATACCAAGTTACCAGTCCTTATAAGAACTTTTGTGGACCAAGCAGGTTGTGTGTTAGTGATTAGCAGACTGTACGTCAGTCCCTATACCAATGAAGGACTGCTGCAGTATAGGGCAGCGGTCAGCAGTAGTGCACGGCAACCCTATGTATTGTGGACCGATAGCGGTCCTTACAGAACAGCAGACTGTACTGCACTCAGGCCTATGTACCGTAGCACCCTATACCAAGTTACCAGTCCTTATAAGAACTTTTGTGGACCAAGCAGGTTGTGTATTAGTGTTTAGCAGACTGTGCGTCAGTCCCTATACCGCTGAAGGACTGCTGCAGTATAGGGCAGCGGTCAGCAGTAGTGCACGGCAACCCTATGTATTGTGGACCGATAGCGGTCCTTACAGAACAGCAGACTGTACCGCACCCAAGCCTATGTACCGTAGCACCCTAGACAGACCAAGTTACCAGTCCTGATAAAGAGCTTTGTGGAACAAGTGAGTTGTGAATGATTAGCAGACTGCAGCAGAAGGGCAGCAGTCAAGTATAATATTCTTTCTATATTTGGAAGAAAGAATATTATACGTGTACAAGCCTATTACCGTACCACTGATACCAGTCCTGAAAAGAACCTTTGTGGAACTAATAGTAACAGCAAGTCTTTAAAATTATCCTCACTGCCTGACACACTGCTTCCTGCCTGTCCCTATACAAATTGGCAAAAAAGAGTAGGCTGGAACGATTAGCTGGAACAGCTCTTTTGTGGACCTGATAGTAACAGCTAATGATGATGATGATGATGATGATGAAGAAAGACTAATCTGGCTGAGCTGTCCCTAAAATAGCAGCATACAGCGCTCTGTCCCTTTATCTAAACTGACAAAAGAAACTCAGGCTGCTGACCTAACACCTATACCAGTCCTGAAAAGAACTTTTGTGTACCAAATAGCTAGCGTTTTCTCTGTCCCTACTCCACACAGGATCCTTTCCCTACAGTGACAGAAGAAAGAATGTAAAATGGCCACCGGATCGGGTGTATTTATAGGTTAGGGGGAATGTCCAAGTGTCCATGAGCTGTCATGTCTCAATTGGTTGTCCTGTAACACATGATAAACGTGTCACGAAAGGTTAAAGTTCTTGTATACATTAAACACGTAAGTCCGCCGGGGCGAACGACGGAAAAAGGCGTTCGAACCCGCGGACGGCGAAAGTCGGAAATTCGCCGCGAAACGACCGCCGGGCGAACCGTTCGGCCATCACTAGTCATTTAATCTTTTTAGTGATGTTGCCCATGCTATTCAGCCACAGCATGCAGGAGAGGTGGTGGACCGGCTTACTAAACTATCATCCTCCATCATCCAAGCAAAGACTGGTGCACAGTAAACTGTAGCTAACAGAGTGTCTAAACCTGCCTCCTTGTCCACAGTCATTCCTGCCAAAGCCGAGTTATTTGAACACAGCATCAGCCACTTACCCCTTGATGATGCACAGCCATTAGTTGATTAAGATGTTGCGTCTAAGGTTGAGGAAGGCAGGAACATGAACCTACAGAAAGGGGAGAACACTGGTACACAAAATTGGCAGTCATGTTCTTTCAGCTGCAGCGTATTGCCAAGTTGTCTTCAGTGGTAATAAGGATGGAGGAAATGATAATGAGATCACTGACTTGAACTGAGTGCCATATAGAGCAGAGGAGAAACGTGAGGGTGAGGCAGAACCCCAATGAGGCAGATATCATGGAATAGTAGAGAGCAGCCACCCTATTCCATCACATTGTGGAGCTGTTAGCCCCAGGCCCACTTCCCACAGCTCAGCTGTCTGGGCCTTTTTTAGCACATGTGCAGCTGATCGCACTGTTGCAATTTTCAAAATTTGTCTCAAGCACGTCAAGTGTGGCAAAAAAAAAACAGCCATTTGGGTACCACATACTTGACAGGGCATTTAACCTCTCACCACTCAGCCCATTGGCAAAAGCACCTGAAAGCCACACAAAAGGGCTGCAAATGTGTTCCTCCTCACTCACCTCAGTCTGCCCCTGCTATACCTCATGACCTCTCAGCAGCCTCCACTGACAAGGATGATGGTATAGGGCAGGGTCCTAGGTAGTCCTAGGTTCTTGCAGCACACCACCAGCTGTAGACTATAGCCAGCAAATTTCTCTGCCCCATCTGCTGCAGAGAAAAAAAAATACAGTCACTGCCACCCACATGTCCAGCATCTAAATGCAAGTTTGTCAAAGCTGTTGGCTTTACAATTTCTGCCTTTCCATCTGATGGGTTCTGCTCCTTTCCATGAATTTTAAGAATGTGCTGTACCACAATGGCAAGTTCCTAGTATTTCTTTTCACGTAAGGCCATTCCAGCTCTGTACCATCACGTGAAAGACAATGTTGTGCATCGTTGGGCAAGGCGGTCAACTGCAAATTCCGTGTTACTGCTGAAACGTGGTCCAGCAAGCATGGTCAGAGATGATATATTTCATTCACAGCAGACTGAGTAACTGCTTGCAACTCACAAGGATGCAGGACAGAGCCCAGTGCTGCAGCTTGTTTTGCCCCCACTTTTCCATACCGCTAGTGGTGGTGATGGCAGATTTGCCAGCTCTGCCCCCTCCTCCGCTTCTATGCCTTCCTCTACTTCTATGAGCCACAACTACCCCCTAAGCATTCAAGGGCCTATTCAATGAGTCAGGCTAAAAGGTGCCATGCAGTGCTTCAGCTGGTGTGTCTAGGGGACAGGAACCACAACAGAGCAGAGATTCTTGCAGCTCTGCAGGGACAGGCCCAGAGTTGGGGCAGAGTTTCATAAATAGGTACCCAGGGTTGAAAGATCTGCTAAAGCAGGCCAGAAGAGTCTAGCCATTTTAGGTGATCATACACAGTCACTGCTTGGCTGGCTGAAATTCAGCTGGATATACAGCTGCCCATAAACTCCCTGATTTGTGACATGCCCACCAGGTGGACCTCAACTTTGGCAATGCTGCACAGGCAGCAGAGGGCAGTCAACAAGTACCTGTGTGAGAATGGCACAACAACAGGCTCAGGCCAGCTCGGCTTTTTCTCACCATGTCAATGGCCGCTCATAAAGGATGCATGCACTCTACTGTCACCATTTGAGGAGGCCACAAGGATGCGGCAGTGACACAATCCCTGTTGTGTTCCTGCTGGAGCAGACCCTGCATTGCATTATGGACGCTCAAGGCAGAGCAGCGGGAGGAAGAGGAGGACTTCCTTTCCTCTCAAGGTCCACTTTATGCATATACAATTGTTCCTATCCCACAGAACACACAAGAAGAGAGGGAGGAAGAGGCAGGGGATTGCAATATTTTATGTCACACAGTATTTGTGCAGCGGTGTTTTAAATGTAAATTTTTTGGGAAAAGGGGCACTTTCATGAATTTAAAAGAAACAAAACAGTAAAATTAGTCCAATTTTTTTGTATAATGTGAAAGAAGATGTTACACCGAGTAAATCGATACCAAACATGTCACACTTTATAATTGCACGGACTGGAGGAATGACGACAAACTATGGTACCTAAAAATCTCCATAGGCGACACCTTAAAAACTTTTATGGTTACCAGATGTGAGGGCTTACCTAGGTTGGAGTCCATGGTGCAGAGATGTACGCTTACCCTTGCAAATACACACAGCCCATGGTAACAAAGAGATAAGCTACCTGGGCTGTGAATCTGTGCACGGGGGCTTGACAGGAATAGCCAAGAGATGGTCGAAGTAAAGCCGTAGTCAGGGATTCCACAAGTCAGAATAAACGATAAGCAGAGCCAGGGTCAGAAGCCGGAATCAGTCTTGGAACGCTGTAACCGGCATACTGGAGCACCGGCATACTGGAGCACCGGCATACTGGAGCACCGGCAAAACAGGAGACAATGAACTGACCCAGCCCTCAGAGTGAGACCGTGTTTTATACCCAGCTGATTAGGTAACCTGCCTCACCTTATCCAGGAGTGACAGGTACTAAAAAACAAGATCCAGAGTCTGGTCCTAGCATCTTAAGCAGAACTGTGCAAAGCTGGAAAGCAGGCTGAATAGAACTGAGGTGTGGCTCAGAGGTAAAGAAACAGGAGCAACAACTGACAGTCATGAGTTCAATACCACCCAGAGCCGCTTGGGGCATGACCACACCTGGCTAACTAAAAGACACGGTAGGAACCATGACACCAGGTTAGAGTTACAGAGGAGGTCTAGTGCTAGAATGATTCCTCTCACTCTGATGATTGCAGCTATACCTCACATGTGTAATTTGAACACTGTTTACATATGTGGTCATGACTTCCGTATGCGTTGTCTTGGCAACGGGGCGCTTTAACATTTTTTATTTATCTTAAAATTAATAAATAGTTTTTAAAAAAAATATTTTGATCACTTTTATTGCTGTCACAAAGAATGTAAACATCCCTTATGACAGTAATAGGTGGTGACAGTTACCTTTTATGGAGGGATCGGGGGTCTAAAAGACCCCAAATCCCTCCTTTGCACTTTAAAGTATTCAGATTGCCATTTTTGGGGATTCTGAACACTGTATATTTTTTTTAAACCGGCACCATTGGCAGACGAGCAAACGGGAAGTGACATCATGACGTCGCTTCTGTGTTTACAATTAGGAGGCTGGAATGAACAGTCTGTCCCTAGCCGCCATACTTGGCGGTTTGTTGATCGGGGCTCCCGATGGAATGGGAACCCCGGTAAGAGCGGCGGGAGGTATAACAGCTCCTCCGGTATAACAGCCGAGCGGCTTTTAGCTGCAGCAGTTATCACTGGAAAGCCAATCGCCGGCTCTAAAAAACAGTACCAAGATGATGCCTGCAGCTGTGGGCATCATCCCGGTATAACCCCTGAAAGCCAAGTAAGCACATCTGCATACGCTCGGCGGCAAGGGGATAATCCTCAGTGATCTCCAGAAGTCTGCTTCTCATGCCTCTGCAAATTTGCAGTGCATGGGTTCCTCATGCTTCAAAGCCTGCGAAAGGACCCAAGAATATGTGCTGAAAAGGATCACTATTAGTTGGCAACCCTCTTTGACCATCGTTACAAGGGGAAAGTCTCAGAACTCACTCCGTCCCCACAGAGGGTGCAGAAGATGAAAACTCTTGAGGCCACCTTAAAGATTAGTTTATATAATGCTTTTCCCAACTCTGGTAGGTTACAGTGTTGGGGAAAACATAGTTTTAAGGCTTCTGTTAGTCAAGAGAGAAGCTATAGAGAAGGTGGCTGCCTAAGTGATGCATTTCACTATTGTTTTAGTCCTTGCCTCCCAGGGATGTCAGCTTCCATATCCCATCAGCAGAGTCTGCATCACATGGTGGACAATTATCTAGGGGTGAAAACAGAAATGGATATCTGTTGGGTTTCCCTGCATCCAGCATGCTTTCCTAATGGACATTCGGTGCTACTGGAGGTTTTGTTACTTATAATAGAATGTGTTTGTCCACAGACTCGGTTGACCATCTGACATTTATCAAAATGAATCAGTCCTGGATTACCAGCAGCTATGAATCTCCTTATGCCGATGTCACTGATTAAGTGTTTTTGGGATGTGGAATCTCTGCAGGACTTCTAGGCTGCCTAACGTTGTGGGTGTTGATTTCATCTGAGAATTTTTTTTGGTGTAAGTTTCATGGGCACACTTAACACCCAAAAAGACCATTTTTTTCACACATGTTTGACAGGTGCAAATCCTTTGAATTTTTGACAGCAAGGCCAATTCTTGCTTTCATCAAGAGCACCTCTATAGAGTTACGGTGTGAAGGCACCAACGACACCCAAAGACCAATTTTTCCGCACCTGTTTGACAAGTGCATATCATTGCAATTTTTAATGGCAAAGCCAATTCTTGCTTTCATCAAACATATCTCTGTAAAGTTATGGTGTGAAGGCACCACCGACACCCAAAGACCAATTTTTCTGCACCTGTTACTTCTATTCAAAGTCTGTGAAGGAGACACTGGAATTTATCCAAAAAATCATGAATCTTGTTCCCAGTGCACTACATTGTAGCATCATCATACAGACTGGTGTCGCAAGCCAGTGCTTACAAAATAAAGAGAGCTTGCAGGGATAAAGTAATTTTTTTTGCTTTATAAATGTAATTTTTTATGCAGCAGCTTCTATACACAGTATGGATGTGTCGCTTTACAGGTAGACTAAGGGAACCCCCAGGCACTATATTGAAAGGATTTTTTTCATTTTTATGCCTTCACTTTAAGCATCAATAAATCACTGCTCATTTAAAAATGACATTTTTTACAAACATTTTTTGATACATGCCCTCCAGGGCAGTAGCTGGACCCACATAACCATTGTATGCCCAATTATTGCTTGCATATAAGCCTTCAAAATGGGCACTCACATTTTTTCACATTCGGGTCCCATAGACTTCAATGGGGTTCATTATTCAGTTCCGAACTTTCACAATGTTAGAAAGTTCTGTTGCAAAGTGAACTGGGGGTCGGGCCATCCCTACTTCCCACTCTGCATTCAACAACCCCCTCCAATGTTAAACATGAAAATTATCTCTTGGAATGTTAAGGAGCTTCATTTTCTCCACAAACACATGGCGATGCTGCAACACCTAAAACACCTCAAAACAGACATAACTCTATTGCAGGAAACACACATTGCTGAGACAGACTTCCCATTATGCGTAAATTGTGGGTAGGGCAAGTTCAAGGCTCAGCAGCAATCAAGAGGAAATCAGGCGTACTATTATTCATTCACAAGAACCTGCCCTGCAAAGTTATATCGCTAGATCAGGATAGTGATGGTCGTGTAGTGACAGCAAGGCTGAAGCTTTGATCGGATTTGATCCTCGCTAATATTTATGCTCCAAACTCTCCAAAACAATTTTTTCAGCAACTAACCTCCAATTTAGGCTCCTTCCTCCATCGACCCCTCCTAATCTGAGGCAATTTTAATTCAGTAATGCATCCCTTGGAGGATAAGTCCCGAGGCGGAAGCTCTCAGGGCACCCTTCCCACCACAGTAGACACCCTGCTGTCACACTTTGTGGATGGTCTACAACTGGTCTATATTTGGAGGTTAGCCCCCCCCCCCCTGACTTAAAGACTATTTGTTCTTCTCCCGTCTACACCACACTCTGTCAAGAAGTGACTATTTACTCTGCAACTCCATACTTCAACAACACACCACTGATCCTTACATCCATGACATAGCAATCTTAGATCATGCACCAGTCTTGGTTGATCTAACAGAATTCTTCCCACAGAATTTAGTCAGAATGTGGCACTTCCTGTCCTACTTAGCCAACAATCAGGAACTCAAAATTAAATAAATCTCAAAATTGTAAAAAAAACACTTGGTCGGACTACGTAGCCAGCAACTCTGGCCACAGTGATAATCCTAATCTCTTCTGGGAGGCGGGAAAAGCAGTGCTACATGGTAGGATCCTTGTGCTCTCCGCAGGCTACAAAAAGAACATAACTAAACAATACAAAACTTCCCGACCATAGAAGGGTTTGGAGAGAGGCTAAATCCCACTTCCACCTATGGGCTGATGCTCAGGAAAGGATCCATAAATCATTGTCAGATCTCCAATATCACAAACTTGGAAATAAAGCAGGAAAATTGTTGGCACGTTTGTGCATACCCCTACCCACATTTAAGCTCCAAAAGACAGCCAAGGGAAACTCACTTCAGGTCCCAAAGACATTAACCTCATCCTTGAACGCTGCTTTGCATATTTTATATGGCCATGACCCCATAGATGACACGGTTGCAAAATAATTTTTGGCTCAAGCCATTCTCCCAAAGGTAGATCAGGTACTCCTAAACCAACTGAACACCCTCTTCAAGGTTTCATCAGCTATTGTGTAGTTGACAAATGGCAAGGCTCCGGGCCCTGATGGGTATATGTCTGAATTTTACAAATTGGCCTCAGGCACTCTCCCCCCAGCGCTAGTTTCGGTATATCAATCAATCCTAGATGGAGAACAATACCTTCCCTCGGGCTATCAGGCTCATTTTTGGAACACGCAAGCACCAACACCTCCAGCGATGTAGCTATTATCTCTCTTGATGCAGAGAAAGCATTTGACGACATTAGCTTTCAATGGTTACAGTTAGTAAAATCCTACCACTTTATCATGCTCACCCACCTCCATGGACAACCACATAAGTTTTCCCTATAGCCACGTTACATATTGCCTACTTAGGGATCAAAATAGGTAAACTCCCTTCCTCCTTATACCACCTCAACTACTCCCCAGTCATTTGAGGTGACTGGAGAACTGGAAACCTGGGCTGAACTTCCTCTCACATTCTTTGGAAGGTGTCACTTTTTCAAGATGGTTAGTTTTTTTAAACTTCTTTACCCCATATAAACTATACCACTGCTACTAAGGCACAAAGACCTCCATAAACTCTACAAAGCCCTTACTGTCTTTATATGGTGAGGTCGACGTCCCTGCATATCACTGCAGAAATTGTTCCTACCACCTAAACATGAAAGGGGAGGTAAATCTGCCAAATACCAGGGTGTATAATTTAGCTTGCCTCTTAAGAATAGGGTTGGACTGGATAACTCCGTCATCTAGTTACTCCAATTAGAAGCTTGAATCCCAAATGCTAGAACCGTTTGGCCTAACCGCCTTGCTGCACTGTAGAATTCAATGCCTCCCTTCAAATGTGAAGAACAATCTGCTTATACAAGATACATTAATGGCCTGGAGGGAAGCAAGGAAAAAAACTGGGGCTTTCTCCTCCCACCACCTTCCTATCCACAGGCATCCTATATTTCTGCAGGTGCAGCAACACGTGGCTTATACCTTTTGGGCTACCCAAAGTCTCACACACTTTGCTCACCTTTTTGACCCTTCCTCTGGTAAAGCATTGCCTTTTCCACAACTCATGAATCAATATCACCTGCCTGCCCACCACCATTTGTACACTCAGCAAGCAGTTTACTTTATAGTCAGTGTTTGCCCTTCCAGGGAAAGTAGATTTCATACCTCACTTTTAGACAATCATTTAAACCGCAACCACCTTAAGCACTCAGATATCTACAAACCCTGAACTCTCATCTTACCAAGCCACTTCAATGCTGCCCAACCGTCTGCTGGGATAAGGAACTAAATTCACCAGAAGCTATGGAAAATATCCTTGCTGGCTATAACACCACCTGTGCTTTTGTCACCAACACATTATTCTGGCGAGAGCAGCAATTTAAAATTATGCATCATGCTTACATTACTTTTCTGCCTCCCTATCAAATGATGGGGCAACATGCATGCCCTTGTTGTAGATGGAACAAACCCTCATTGCTCCACAGACTTTGGTCCTGCCAATGGATGTTTCTGGGAATAAGTGGAGAACTTTATATAAAGAAATACTAATGTGCTCCACCTGGCAGTTAACTATAAGACTAAATGAATATAAATATCATACACAGGAAGCAGCCAGCAAAAAAACGGTGATCTCAACACCAACAATACGTGAATAAAATTAAATAAATAGATGCGGCGCTACCTAAAATTGCATAAATATAAATAAATAAAAAGTGGAATGTCCAAATTGGACTATAGTGCAAATGGGATCCTATCCCACTACAGTGATAAATGGTGAAATGCGAATAAAGCATATAATGTGCAATATATAAAGTAGAATTAGAACCCTACATACATATTCCAAGTGAGTACAGGAATACAAATAAAGTTAGAAAATATGTGAAAAAATATATATAATATCAATCCAGTGGTTGTGTGCAAAAATGCAATAATAGCAAGTGAATGTCCACAGAACATGCATAAATGTTTATAAACTTTTTTTTTTTTAAAAATACAAAGTCCATGCAAAGAATGTAGAAGTGATTTCCAAAGGTGCCAATCCACTGCAAACTTCAGTGCCTATTATGTGCACCACCTATTTCCCCCAGCCTCTCACCTCCAATAAATGGTAAAAGGGCGCTGTATGTAAAAATGCTGCTGAGTCCTTGTCCATCCAGCCTCAGTATTCTACCGCTGTTAGTGTATCGCTGTATGTTGCTGTGTGCTAGTAGTTATTATTCTCCCACTTTTTTCCAAAGGTATCCAGTAAGTATGGAATGGAAGAAGACAAGGGGGCTTTCATGTGTAGAGTCTAATAACAATTTATTAACAAAAGATATCCACACTTACATGAGAGTAGACACAGGAATACACTCGGCAGACGTGAAGTGGAGAACTTTCCCACCACAATGACAGGCTACCAACCTTGCAAAGTCCCTCTTGTCTTACTGTTCAGGCTTTCTAGATGGCTACTGCCTAGGCCACTTGAATGCAAACTAGTGAATTGTATCACATAATAAAGCCTGGCTTGCAGCCTGCTTAATGGTGACCAGAAGAGCCTTACTCAAACAATGGACTTCCATATTCCCTCTGAACATTAAAGAAGTGAAAAAGGACCTGTTAGGATTGTTTTGTAAAGATAAGCTGGCTGCAACCTTGTCTCATCAGGATTCCATCACAAGTGGGACCTTTATATTGCAAAAGTCCTCCCAGCCTCTGACAGTGCTCTAGCCATCACTGCTGCATCATGCTTCCCCAATCTCCCACAAATTAGAAGTGTCGGCCCAATTGCCACCAATGAAAGGACAATTAGGTTATAATGATTTCTGTATTACACTAGTATCCCATGATACTAGATCAGTGATGGCGAACCTTGGCACCCCAGATGTTTTGGAACTACATTTCCCATGATGCTCCACTACACTACAAAGTGCAGGAGCATCATGGGAAATGTAGTTCCAAAACATCTGGGGTGCCAAGGTTCGCCATCACTGTACTAGATTATGCCTTGTACTTTTTTTTTTTGTACATCTGTGTCTTCATCTGGGCTAACTGCTAGCTCCTGGTTTGGAAGTGCTTAACCCCAGGTTTATGACCCTTCTCCCTTTACTCCCCCCTTCTTTTTCCTAATTTCCCCTCATTTTCCCTCTTTTCCTCATCCAATCTGCTTCATCCTAGTATGTAATTTCCCATCTTATTTATTTGTGCTATTTGGCATTTGCATCACAAAATATTTTCTATGATTCTTTTGTTTAAAACTTCAAATCTTGGCTCGTTGCCAAGAACTTAGGGCCCTATTACTTGACTCATATGAAAAATCATACCGCTGTCTCAAAGCCAATTCCTACACTACTAATAACAAAGCAGGAAAGGCCATAGCTCTCTGCATCAAAACAAAAATCCCACACATGCTCTACCCCTTCAAAAAAGCAAAATTGGACATACTTGATTTCTGAATAGATGGAACCATGATAATTCTCATATCTTCATTGTACCCATTCTAATGGGCAGAATTGGTGATTTCTTATTTGGGTATCTCACTTTCCAAGTCAACTAATAGGCTGTTTAAAGACAACTGTATCCCACTCCGCTAAAAGATCCACCAAACACTATAACAACTTTCCAAATTTCTGTTTTCCTGGGCAAGCAAACTGGCAGCATTTAAAATGAATGCCCTCCCTCAAATATTGTACACATTCCGTACTCTCCCTATACCTATATCAAAGAGCTGCTTAACTTCCCTACAACAATCACAGAGCAGTAGGAATGAGCCGATGTTCGAGTTGAATGTAAGTTTGAGTAGAAAATCGGGTGTTCACCTGTTCATCGAACAGCAAACAGGCTTATCAGAATCTAGAAGCCCCCTATAACAAGGGACCCTCAGATTCCGCCCGCTATGTGAATGGGTATCGGGTACATTGTACCCCTACAAATTCACCAAAAAAAGTGTCAATATGGTAAAAATGACAGTAGACAATTTGGGAGTTCTTTATTTAAAAAAAATAAAAAAAAAACTGTACCACGTCCATTTATCTTCAAACACAGCGTCCAACGTCCCGAGCATAAAAATAATGGAAGAAACTCCACCTCCATCTTTGCGATGACAGCTGTTATATATCTGAGGGCTGGGCCACCAGGTGATGTAAATGGGTGACCCCGCTCCCTCTGATGTCACGTGACATCAGAAGAAGGCGGGGTCATCCGTTTACATCACCATGTGACCATGCTACCTGCTATATAACAGCCCCCAAAGAGCCTGGTAATGGACTTGGGGCATAGGTGTGCACATGGGGTAAGCCTGGGGATACCCTAATCCCCCCTGTGCCAGCCAGGGCTTTTTTCTAGGGAAAATGCTGGGTTTGCTAATGGACACTCACTGGCAGTGACAGTGCTGCCAGTGAGACAATTTCGATTGGTATGTATACCCCCTAGTCTCCCCTAGAACTGCAGCCATAGAGTAAGCTGACAGCTGGCTGCATTTCCCAATGCTGCCTCTATAGTTCTGGAAAGCAATCTCTATAGGCGGTGGAGTGATACAGCTGCACTCCGCCTGCCCTCCAGTGCCTCTTCTGCTGCCATAGGATAGGAGGTTAGCAGCATCTAATGGGGAGCATGGGCGAATCTATGAGGGTAGATTTCACTTAATTTACAATATTCTTGCCAGCAGAAATCCCCCCCTTCTACCCCCCTCCACACCGCCTGAACAGGAGAGAAGAAAGGGCTCAATCCTCTGTGGCTCTTCCAGCCCCCATCCCCTGTGTCTGCCCCGCCCACACTGCAATCCTTGTGTGCAGCATGTGTCTGAGAAAGGAGATGTGTGGTGGGCAGGAAAGTTAAGTACAGCAGCTAGCAGATCCTTGGGGGCTGCTACACTGATTCTCCTGTGTGATCCTACAGATACCAACCAGGTGAGTGAGCAATCCCTCATCTCCCTCCCCTCTATCCCGCATCTGCCTCCGCCTTCCTCCCGTAGCTGCCAAGTTGATTTTTTGTCCAGCTAGCACGTAGGGGTGACTTAACTGTTAAGTCAGGGGGCATTGTACCACACTCTGATGTCAGGGTGCACTGTGCCATGCTCTGATGTCAGGGTTCACCGTGCCACGCTTTGATATTAGGGGCACTGTGCCATGCTCTGATGTCAGGGACACTGTGCCATGCATTGATGTAAGGGGCACTGTTCCATGCTCTGATATCAGGGGACACTATGCCCTTCTGCGGGCAATCTGGTACTAACTGACACTGGCTGGCGGGATCACAAACTGACACTGATGTCACTAGTACAGTGATAATACAGTAATACAGTGATAATAATTTACACTGTACTAATGACACTGTCTGGGAAAGGGTTAACATCAATGGGTTAACTGTGAGTCTAACAATGTGAAAAAGTGTGCTACTTTTACTTACTAGTCTGGCTGTTTTTTCTCCCTGCTCTTCAGACAATAAAGGACCAGATCCCTATTCCTATGTACACAGAGCTTGTTTTGTGTGAAATACATATATAAGTCATGTATAAGTCATTTGTATTGAATGTGTTAATGATAACAAGAGAAGCAGTAAAATAGGCCCCATGCAGCCAGCAACAATAGATCCTTCAGCAAAAATGGACAACCTGCAACAAAATACCCCCTCCCCCCGCAAAAAAAGATCCCCAGCAGAACAGATCTCCCTGCAGCAAGCACCAATAGACTCCCCAGCAGCCAACAACAATGGATTACCTGCAACAAAATACCCCGTCCCCCTGCAACTATAGACTCGCAGTAGCAACAACAGATTTCCCTGAAGCCAGCATCACTAGATCCCTCCCAGCAACAACTGACCCCCCAGCAACATAAGAACCACTCCCAACAACAATAGACCTCTATAGCAACAATAGACCCCCTCCCACCCCGCAAACATAGACTGCACACACCTATGGTGGTGGATAAACCTGCGGCAAAGTTTGGGGCTTCCAAAGAACGTTTCTATATCACGTCCGGACCCCCAGGATGGAACGTTCTCGGAGCCCTGGCCGATCTCCCTGGGTGTCAGGAGTTCCGTAGCGCTAATAGTCACCACATGGGGATCAGTCGGGGGATGGAGCTGACAGCAGGGCTTAAAATAAGTCATATTTCACATTTCTCGTGATTTCCCCCAATCCCGCTGATTGTCCTTTCCTCGCCACATGTGGATCTAATTCAGCGGCCAAATCCCAGATGCTCTTTGCTGCGCACTTTGATTTACTCGGAGAGATGCAGAAGGGGCACTAATTGCTTCTTGAGTGGTCTTATCCTCTCTTGTCCACCTTGTGAATGTTACAGCATGTGCGTCTGATTTCTACCTCCTTCCAGCCTGAGATATACTGCCCAAAAGTAGAGATGACCGGAGCACCGAAAATCCCCTCCAACCTCAGCATGGTGACCCCGACGCTTTACCGCCAACTGGAGCCGCACATAGCATGAAAGAGAGGTTAAAGAAGACCTGTCAGTAACTTTACAAGTCCCGTCATGTCACAACACACAGACAATAGTACCTCCGTCCAAACCTAGAAAACGTGTTTGGCACTGGATACATATTAGACCAGGGGCAGGCAACCCTGGAGCGGGAAGATGTGTCTAAACTTGAAAGAGAGCAATGATCACCTGGGTGCAGCTTACTTTTTTGGAGAGCCAGTAATAATAAGGCATAGTGCTGGGGTCAGGGTGAATGTGTAATTCAGGGGTTTGTATTATATAAGGCAAAGTGCAGGAGTCAGTAGTATGTAACAGAGTTCAGAGGTCAGTAGTGTGTAACGTAGAGTGCAGGGGAAAGTACTATGTAATGTAGAATGTAGGGGTCAGTACTATATAGCACAGAGTTCAGAGGTCAGTAGTAAGTTACACAGAGTTCAGAGGTTAGTAGTATGTAATGTAGAGAGTAGGGGTCAATAATATATAACAGAGTTCAGAGGTCAGTAGTAGGAAGAGTAGAGCTCTTACATAACATGTAATATAGAGTGCAGAGGTCAGTGGTGTGTAACATAGAGTGCAGGGGGCAGTTGTATGTAGCACCGAGTTTTGAGGTCCGCATAGGTGTGCGCACAGGGTGTGCCAAGTGTGCCTGGGCACACCCTAATCACCTAGTGCAGCACAGATTCCCCCTACTGCACTGGCTAGACCCCCTGTGGTGCTCCAGGCTTCCCTCCTCCTCTCTCCTAACAGCTGCTGCTGTGGGCTCTCACAGGGAGATGTTTTAGGATGAAGTGGGGGAAGGGGCTTGTAAATATGTAATTAACGGCCCCTTCCTTTTCTGCATGAATACAGTGAGTGATCGGTACTATGTGTTTGAACTTTGGATTGCACACCCTAATGCAATAGGTTGTGCACACCTATGACTGGAGGGAGAACCCATGCCGTTTTTTCAATGATTTTTATCTATATTGCTAATCTATGTTGACAATTACAATTCATTACAGCCACAAGCAGTTTTAAATTACTTTTTTTCCTTTAGAGTCATGTTGCTGTGGTATTGTTCTAAAAATGGAAAAGATGCGCTATTTTACAGACATACTAAGGACACCCCCCCCCCCCCCCCCCAAAGAAAGGAATATTTATTTTTAATTGTTTCACTTTAGGCATTATTAATATCACTGTTCCTGAAAAGACGGTTGTTTTTAAAACTTTTTTTGCATTACATAATACATAGTAGGTGAGGTTGAAAAAAGACACAAGTCCAAGTCCAACCCATGTGTGTGATTATATGTCAGTATTACATTGTATATCCCTGTACTATTATCTAATAGTTTCTTGAAATTATCAATGCTCCCTGCTGAGACCACAGCCTGTGGATTCCACATCCTTGCCGCTCTTACAGTAAAGAACCCTCTACGTAGTTTAAGGTTAAACCTCTTTTCTTCTAATTTTAATGAGTGGCCACAAGTCTTGTTAAACTCCCTTCTGCAAAAAAGTTGTATTCCTATTGTGGGGTCACCATTATGGTATTGACATTGACATTGAAATCATATCCTCCTCTCAAGCATCTCTTCTCCAGAGAGAATAAGTTCAGTGCTCGCAACTTTTCCTCATAACTAATATCCTGCAGACCCTTTATTAGCTTTGGTGCCCTTCTTTGTACTCGCTCCATTTCCAGTACATCCTTCCTGAGGACTGGTGCCCAGAACTGAACAGCATACTCCAGGTGCGGCCGGACCAAAGTCTTGTAGAGCGGGAGAATTATAATTTTATCTCTGGAGTTGATCCCCTTTTTAATGCATGCTAATAATCAGTTTGCTTTGTTAGCAGCAGCTTGGCATTGCATGCCATTTCTGAGCCTATCATCTACTAGGACTTTTTCCATCCTAGATTCCCCCAGAGGTTCTCCCCCCAGTGTATAGATTGCATTCATATTTTTGACACCCAAGTTCATTATTTTACATTTTTCTACATTGAACCTCATTTGCCATGTAGTTGCCCACCCCATTAATTTGTTCAGATCTTTTTGCAAGGTTTCTACATCCTGCGGAGAAATTATTGCCCTGCTTAGCTTAGCATTGATACATGTCTCCTGGGGCAGGATCCAGGTCCCCATGTCATTTTTTTCAATGATTTTTCTCTATATTGCCGGGATCCGACAATTTATTACAGCCACAAGCAGTTTTAAATTCAATGTATTTATTTTTTTTCCTTTAGAAATGTAATTTTGCTGTGGTATTGTTCTAAACAAGGGAAAGATGTGATACTTTACATGCATACTAAGGGCACCCCCAGGCATGATATTTAAAGGAATATTTCATTTTTATTGCTTCACTTTAAGCATTATTAAAATCACTGCTCCTGATAAAACAGACATTTTTAAAACTTTTTTTTGCATTGACACATGTCACCTGGGGCAGGACCCAGGTCCCCATACATTTTGTATGGCAATAACTTGCATATAAGCCTTTAAAATTAGCACTTTAGATTTTTCATGTTGGTGTCCCATAGACGTTAACAGTGTTTACTTGTTCGTACAAATGTTTTGCCTGTTCGCATGTTCTGGTGTGAACTGAACCTGGGTTGTGTTCGGCTCATCCCTACTGAGCAAGTTTGTTTGGCAAGGGGAAAGAAAAGTGTATGTTTCGTAGCATACTGTCAAACATAGATCTGTTGGTGGTTCAGGTTTACTTGATAATGCTGACTACTACTCCACCGCCATCCTAGTCCAATTGAAAGAATGGTTTCTTCCAATAGCCCCCACATTTTGGGGAGACATTGAATGCAACAGCGTCCCGGGGTAAAAATTGGACCTTTGGCTGTGCAGCTTTCATTTTTCCAAGTCATTACCACCACATATACCCCCCACCATCAAAGTACCAGTAACTGCCTGGAATTACTTTATACATAACCCCTGGTCTGCCACACTTACTACACCCCTAAATTTGCCTATCTTTGTCCTTTCACTTTTGATCCCTGATATTCCTCTAAATAAGTGGTCCCGGTGTACTCCCTTATACTTGGAAGACCTACAGTATGCTCTGCAGGGAGTATTATACATTCTCTAATTTACAGCAGGAGCTAGACGCCCAACTCTCAGACTTATACCAGTACCTATAAAAGGCCCACTACTTTCAAAGCAATACCCACCTACTAGCTCAGATCCCTGGCCAGGCTAAATAATAATTTACCTCTAGTTCCCAGATCATGAAAGGTATTTTATAATTTTCTGCAGGAGAAAAGAGCATTTAGCATCACGACACACTATCACTACCCTACCAAGCAGTGAACATCGGCCTCACATATATAGTGCCACCTGCTGCACCTCACTATGGAAATTATCTCAAAAGTTGATACAACAGAGATACCATACCCCTCAAGGCTTAGCCAAATGCAGAGGCCCTTCCTCTCCAGACTGTTGGAGACAGTGAGGTGCGACAAGTTTGCTATTTCATCTCCTCTGAGAATGTCCGTGTCAGGGAAATTATTGGAAAGATGTATTGCTCCTGATCTCTCAAATCACACGCAATCCAATCTCTCCATCTACAGATCTGGCTTTACTGAACTTATTGACTCATTCCCTAGATCTTACAGGAAAGTTATTACCCACATACTGTTAGCTGCAAGATTACATGTCACTAAGCTATGGAAAAAAACCCTGCCTCCCTAGAGTTACTAGATATTATTAGGATGGTCCAAACAAACTATACATATGAAGCGATTTTAACCCTTGACAGGCACACATATCTTAAAATACTCCATACTTGGGAATCCTAGTCTTAATGGTATAATCATAATGCCAAGAATAATGCTGCAGTCAATGTACAGTGCCTTGAAAAAGTATTCATACCCCTTGACATTTTCCACATTTTGTCACGTTAGAACCAAAAATGTAAATGTGTTTTATAGGGGTTTTATGTGATAGACCAACACTAAGTGGCAAATAATTGTGAAGTGGAAGGAATTTTTTTTTACAAATAACTGAAAAGTGTGGCGTGCACTTGCATTTAGCCCCCTTTACTCTGCTACCCCTAACTAAAATCTAGTGGAACCAATTGTCTTCAGAATTCATCTAATTAGTAAATAGAGTCCACCTGTGTGTAATTTAAACTCAAAATAAAAACAGCTGTTCTGTGAAGTCCTCAGAGGTTTGTTAATGAACCTTAATGAAATAACAGCATCATGAAGGAACACACCATATAGTTCAGGGATAAAGTTGTGGAGAAGTCTTTAAAGCAGGGTTAGGTTATAAAAAAATATCCCAAGCTTTGAACATCTCCTGGAGCGCTGCTCAATCCATCAACTGAAAATGGAAAGAGTATGGCACATCTGCAAACCTACCAAGACATGACCATCCACCTAAACTGACAGGCCAGGAAAGGAGAGCATTAATCAAAGAAGCAACCAAGAGGCCCATGGTAACTCTGAAGAAGCTTCAGAGATCCACAGCTCAGGTGGGGGAATCTGTCCACAGGACAACTATTAGTCGTGCACTCCACAAATCTGGCCTTTATGGAAGAGTGGCAAGAAGAAAGCCATTGTTGAAAAAAAGTCATAAGAAGTCCTGTTTGCAGTTTGTGAGAAGCCATGTGGGGGACACAGCAAACATGTGGAAGAAGGTGGTCTGGTCAGATGAGACACAAATTGAACTTTTTGGCCTAAAAGCAAAATGCTATGTGTGGTGGAAAACACACCATCATCAACACTGTGAAGCATGGTGATGGCAGCATCATGTTGTGGGGATGTTTTTCTTCAGCAGGGACAGGGAAGTTGGTCAGAGTTGATGGGAAGATGGATGGAGCAAAATACAAAGCAATCTTAGAAGAAAACCTGTTAAAAAAGACTTGAGACTGGGGCGGAGGCTCATCTTCCAGCAGGACAATGACCCTAAACATACAGCTAGAGCTACAATGAAATGATTTATATCAAAGCATATTCATGTGTTAGAATGGCCCAGTCAAAGTTCAGACCTAAATTCAACTGAGAATCTGTGGAGAGACTTGAAAATTGCTGTTCAGACACTCTCCTTCCAATTTGAAAGAGCTTGAGCTATTTTGCAAATAACTATGAACACATATGTCACTCTCTAGATATGCAAAGCTGGTAGAGATATACCCAAAAAGGCTTGCAGCTGTAATTGCAGCGAAAGGTGGTTCTACACAGTATTGACTCAGGGGGGAGCTGAGTAATTTTCCTTCCACTTCACAATTACGTGCCACTTTTATCACATAAACTCACAACAAGGGGGCGTGGCTTGGTGTCCGAGGAAGATGGACGCACGCTGCTAGAGCTCTCTCTCCCGGAGGTCCAGCGCTCACTCTTTCGGATACCCGTACTACGACAACCATGGGGAGCACATCGCAAAACCCCTCCGGCTTAACCACCCGCTCTTCCAGGGGCCCAGACGTACACACCAGCCCGCAAATTCCGGAGATCTTCCGAGCGCGGCCTAGAGGCCCGGCGCCTGACAGGCACGGAACTCACCGCGAGGCCTCTCCACATGGCAGAGGTGCCCTCCGATCCAGAAGCCGCAGTCCGCAGGATCACTCCCTGGACCCACCACCCTCACAGGCTCTCAGTTTGGCAGACCTACGAGCCATGACCGCGGATATCAAAGGGGCCCTGGCGGCTGCAGTATCGGAATTACGCGCCGATTTTCAATCGATGGTCTTAAGAGTAGAAGACATTGAGGAGACGCAAACCCGCCATGACACCACTCTCTGCCATGTTCAGCAAGTCACCGAATCCCACGCGATTCACCTCAGGGACGTCAACCGCCATCTGGAAGACCTCGACAACCGTGGACGGAGGCATAATGTGAGGGTAAGAGGTCTTCCAGAATCTATTGAACCCACACAACTCTCTCACTCAGTCACGGCCATCTTTAATGGCCTTTTGGAAAGACCCCCTGACACTCCTATTGTGCTGGAGCGCATACACAGGGCCTTGAGACCTAGGGGAAGGGACACAGACCCCCCTAGGGATGTTATCTGCTGTGTTGCTGACTACTTCCTAAAGGAAGAAATAATGAGAAAGGCCAGAAACGGGGGTCGGATACACCATCAAGGTACTGAAATTAAACTGTTTCAGGATCTGTCAGCAATCACCTTGCAGAGAAGGAGGGAATTAAAACCTATACTAGACCTACTAAGAACCCGCGCAATCCCATACAGGTGGAAGTTCCCTCTTTGCCTGTCTGTTACACATAATGGCCATACTGTGAATCTCAGGGTCCCTGAGGACTTAGAACATTTTTGCCACACTCTCAACTTGCCACCTATGGAAGTTCCTGATTGGTATAGTGACTTCCGCCTTCCCCTGCTCCGCAGAGTTGACTCCATGGATGGAATAGCTGAAGCTGGCAACTTCAACATCGGCAGGCGCAGGAGAGCTCACCCCCTTGCCTCTCCCCCAGGGCCCAGGGCAACCTACGCAATCACAGCCCCACCGCTTCTCCCGACCATAGAAAACCGAGGCGCTCATAAAGGTCCTTCTACTGCCATCCCTGTATTTCGGATCACAGTAAGCTGCACTTGGTGCAACGTTGCCGTCACCACCTGAACCACGTTTAGACTTGTTCCCACTTTGTTTTACTGTTACCTTGAAGCCGTCCACCCCTAGCTACCTCTCCCTGCTAGCATCCTGAGAGGGGGATCTTCCTGTTATTAAGGTCTGACAGTGACATGTTACCTGCTGCCCAATCGATACTGGTTAATGCGACACTCTACTCCTCTGCTTCTGCCTCAATCCTTGGCTCACGCCCTTGCTCCATGCCTGCGGAACGTATATCCCCAACCTACTACCAACGATGGCATGAACAACTTCATATCCCAGATGCGCACAAGTTTACTTTGAGTGTCTTGCCATCCTTTGCTGCCTTCCCTTGTCTATCTTCTTTTTTATTTTTATTTTTTTGTGTTCCTTTGTGCTCCTTTCTATTTTTTCTTTTTTTTTTTTAGCACCTGCTCGCCTAATGGGACATACGCCACGGGTGAGGGTATTGTACTCCTGCTCTGAATTGTGCTTTCTCCCATTTCTCTAGCTCTGCTTAGTCCTATAGCCGGCAGCCATAATAACAATGTGTTATACTATATGTACTGTTACTAAACCCATTCTGTCAGCTAGATCCCCTCTCTAGCATTATTGGAGGGAACGTTGGACTTATCCGGGCCAATATCTTGGCTACAAAGCTTACTATCCTCATGTCTATGTTGACGCTCAGGATCTGTCCTACCAATGTTTCAGAATGTTTCATTACGTTTTGTTTGTGTGGTGGAATAATTGCTTACATGACGATCCCGCAGTTTTCTTTTTCTTGTTCTGCTTCTGTAATACAGATCCGATACGGTTCTCCATAGTTCTTTGCTGACATGTTTAGGTTTCAGATTCAGATGTTATTACTGTACGTATAGACTGTGTTAATGTCACTACCCTGGGGTTACGTAATCACTCTATTGGTGTCCTTTCTAATCCTCCCCCCAATTATACACAATTCTTGCTACTCAGCTGAGGTTAATGCTGCCCCACACCCCCCTTCACATAAGTCACCCTGGGTCCCCTTGATTTACCCTTGCTTTCACCAACTGGCCCCTGTCCATTTTCACACTGACAGCCCGGCTTCCTTTAATATCACGATCCCCTCCCCCTGCATACACGCGGGTGCGCAGCTGCTTCCATAACTTCACCCTGCCTTTCTGCCCATTCACTCCCCATCCTCTAGTCATCAAGCTCCTGCATTGCGGGTATCCTCCACATTCCCTTTTCTTGACCTCAAGGGACATAGAGTTCACTCTCATCCTCGCTCGACCACCAATCACCCTCCACCACAGGAATCTCTGTGAGATATCCCTGACCTACACTGGTTCTGTGTTCTGTCAGGTAGGTTCTAATTAGACCTCCTGACCCCAGTACTCACCTCACTTCACCCCATCCTTTCCCTCTCTCCCCCCTCCCCCTCTTCTCTTTCTCTACTCACCTTCCTCCCTCCTACCTGTTTCCATCTATTTCTTCTGTGTAGCCTCGAGCCCCCCTCCCCCTCCCCCTCCCCCTTCTGTGATCTCCTTCCCTCCCTTACCCCTGCTCCCGCTACTCCGTCTGTGACTCCGCCACTCGTCGTCTACGTTTCTTCAACCACAACCACATCTTCATCATCATGCACCCTCGTAACATTCGACGCTCCCCGGACTCTGACTCCCTCAAGATAGTGTCCTTAAACGCAAAAGGTCTAAACACCCCTGAAAAACGCTCTCAACTTTTAACTCTTATGAAAGCTATGAAAGCAGATGTTGTCTTCGTCCAAGAGACACACTTCTGCTCTCAATCGGTTCCCAAATTTTCTAACTACCATTACCCAACCGGATATCACTCTACCAACCCGAATTCTAAAACAAAAGGCGTTTCCATCTTAGTCTCTAAAAAGACCCCTCTTCATATTACAGATACGGTGATCGATGACCAAGGCAAATATGTCTTCCTTAGAGGTTCGGTACACAACAAACCTATCACATTAGCCAGCGTATACAGCCCCAACACGGCGCAAGTCCCCTTCTTTAGGTCGATTACGAATCTATTGGCGACGTTTCAATCTGGTATGTTGATCCTAGGGGGTGATTTTAAAGTCCCCTTGGATCCTCAAATGGACACTTCTACGGGTTCCTCCCGCCTCCCCTATAGAGCCCTCAGACAAATCAAACTCTCTCTCCAATCCCTCCTCCTACACGACTCCTGGAGAACCCTCCACCCTATGGAAAGGGATTTCACATTTTATTCCAATCCCCATGACAGATATTCTAGAATTGATTATATTTTCTTGACACAGACTGATCTCCCATTTCTCACGCATGCGACTATTGAACCCATGGTTCTCTCTGACCACCACCCCACGTCGATCACTTTGACCTTCCCTGTACCACACGAACGAACACACGTCTGGAGACTAGATCCGAACATCTTAACTGATATTACACGAGCTTCGCAGATCCGACAATGTCTCAATGACTATTTCACAGAAAACAACACACAAGACACATCCTTTATTACTCAGTGGGCCGCACATAAAAGTGTAATACGCGGGAAAATGATGTCTATTTCCGCCCAACTTAATAGGGAACGAAAACGCCATTTATCTGATCTTTACTCAAAACTTAAAACTCTCGAAACTGCACACAAACGTACGTTGGCCGAGCAGACCCTCCAAGAATTACAAAATGTTCGCTTCTCCATTCAAGAGGAGCTTGGAAAATCCATTAAGAAAAAATATATGCTTTCCCAGAAACTCTTTTATGAGTTCGGCAACAAAAGTGGTCATCTTTTGGCCCGAGCCTTGAGAGCCAAACAGTCAAAAAATACCGTACACTCTTTGCATACCTCCTCTGGTAAAACACTCACTTCTAACGCGGACATAGCTAAAGAGTTCGAAAACTTCTACTCTAATCTCTATAATATTAAACAATCTGACACCTCCTCGTCCGCCGCTCTTTCCAGACAACTGTCGATAAAACATTTCCTGGATAAATTTTGCCCGTCCATTCAAAACCCCGACACTATCTCTGACCTGGATAGTCCTATCACTTCCTTGGAATGGGCTAAAGCCCTTAAGCAGACGAAAACCGGCAAAAGTCCTGGCCCGGACGGACTGCCCGCGGTCTATTATAAGACCTTTCCAGACGTCCTCCAAGACCCCTTTAGGAGAGCCTTTAACTCCATTTCCGACGCCACACCCCTTCACCAAGACATGCTAGAGGCTCACATTGTAGTCATTCCGAAAGGAGACAAGGACCCGACTAAGACTGGAAATTATCGACCCATATCGCTACTCAATGCCGACCTGAAACTATTTTCCAAGATTATAGCTAACAGACTTCTCCCACTCACCCCTACATTAATTTCCCCTGACCAAGTAGGATTCATACCGGGCCGTGAGGCACGGGACAATACGACCAAAGCTATCAACTTGCACCACTTAATTAATACCACTGGACAGAAGGGCTTCTTTCTGTCACTCGACGCGGAGAAGGCATTCGATAGGGTTGCATGGGATTACATGCAATCTGTTCTGCAATCCATTGGTTTGGGACCCCGACTGTTACGCTTCATTAATGCCTTGTATATCTCCCCGAGAGCGAAAATAAGAGTAAACAATACCCTATCGAATGCCTTCTCCATCCGAAACGGGACCAGACAGGGTTGCCCCCTGTCCCCTATCCTTTATGTCCTCACTCTAGAACCATTTTTGAATCACTTGAGACGAAACCAAGATATCACTGGAATCCGATCCAAACTAAAAGAATACAAAATTGCCGCATATGCGGACGATATCTTGTTGTTCCTGACCAACCCCCTGATCACGCTTCCATCCCTCTTGAAATCGTTTGAGCTATTCAATAGGTTATCCAACCTAAAAATAAATTTTAATAAATCCTACGCCCTCAACATATCCCTTCCCAGTACCACGACAGACCAATGTAAACGTAACTTCCCCTTCAATTGGACTGATGATGCTATCACTTACCTGGGCGTACAAATTACAAAAAACCTGAACGATCTCTACAGCAAAAACTATATACCTACTTTACACAAGATCATAAGGGACCTAAAACAATGGGATAAGCCCATTTTCTCCTGGTTTGGCAGAGCTTCCATTTTAAAAATGAATATTCTCCCTCGCATGTTGTACCTCTTACAGGCAGTTCCAATAAAACTCCCCTTAGCCTTCTTCAAATCATACAGGCAGACCTGCTCAAAATTTCTCTGGGGCATGCATAGACCAAGAATTAGTTATCTCCAACTCTCCCTACCAAAGAGTAAAGGTGGTATAGACCTCCCAGATATTTCCAGTTATTACAAAGCTACCCACCTGACGAGGATAATTGACTGGAACATTCATTCACCGTACAAAGACTGGGTCAACTTAGAAGCATCCTTCGTAGATTCTCCCCTCCGCTCCCTACCCTGGATCCAACGCAGACACGTTTCCCCCACAATCAAATCCCATCCACTCATTGCCCCGACCTTACTCTGCTTCCTTACTGCCTGTACTAAGGATGATATCTCATCCACACCCGGTCCACTGACCCCTCTCAAGATGAACCCGGACTTTCCCCCGGGTATGCACGAATCCTTTCTCCGTAAACACTGGACACAAATACCACTACAGATATCATCTTTTTACAAAAATGGACGTTTACTAACAGTTCAGCAATTGGCCGCTGACATGAAAATGCCTCCTATTCCCATGTGGACCTTCCAACAGATTCGACATTACCTTCATTGTAGTAACAAACAAACGGACTGTACTAGACCTCTGACCCCCTTTGAAAAACTCTGTTCTTCCACCACGCCTCTGACACACCTCATATCCTTAACTCACTCCCTTCTATACCAAGGATACATCCCCGGGGACTCTTTGGCTTGCAAGGCCTGGGAGAAAGACCTTGATCTCTCCATTTCTAGTGAAGATTGGGAAAACATTTTTCTCCGTATTCATAAAGGCACTCTAAATGTGTCCACTCAGGAGAATGGGTTCAAACTTCAATGCCGTTGGTATAGAACCCCTGCTCTGATCCACTCCTGGGATGCTCAAGTTTCTGATATGTGTTGGAGATGCCAAAACCAACGTGGCACTCTCTTACACCTATGGTGGCTCTGCTCGGCCATCCAACCTTTTTGGAAAACCACACATCTGCTAATTAACAAAATTACAGGTACAACACTGCCCTTTCAACTCTTGCACCATGAAGCTTCCCTTAAAACATCTTACCGTAAGTCTCTCACACTCCATTTAATCAGTGCAGCCAGGCAATGCATCCCAATCCATTGGAAGTCTTCTACTGTTCCCTCCACCAAAGAATGGATCCGGAGAGTAGATAAAATAGCACAACTGGAGGAACTCATTCACATTAATAATGACACACCGACCAAATATGCCTCGAAATGGGCCCCTTGGCAACACTTCAGAACCACTGATGACTTCCACCGTTTGACACAACCTTCTACCTAACTCACCATAATTTAGTAGGAACTCACATAACCTAGTATTCTCTAGACCCTTTCTATATGGACCGGTTTCCTAACATCTATTGTAACGTCATTTCTAGCACATGACCCTCCAGAAGATCGTTTCCCATTAAGCAGGACCTACAGATGGCGAGTGGCGGAGTACTTACTTATAGCCCCACCTAACAGCCTAACATGCCTACTCACTTAGCTGAAGAATCCACCCTCACCCCTACTCCTCCCTGTAACTCTCTTCCCCCCCTATTCTCTCTTTCTCTCCTCCCCTTCCTCCCCCCCCCTCCGCAAGCCTTATATAAACTTATCTTCACAAGACGTAAACCCCCTCTCTACTTATCTATCTATCTATCTATCTATCTATCTATCTATCTATCTATCTATCTATCTATCTATCTATCTATCTATCTATCTATCTATCTATCTATCTATCCACTTCCATCCCTTCCCTAATTTACCTCTTTCCTTTTTTCTGCTTTTGTCTACCTTGCATTGATACTCTCACATTATGCTCATTGTTGAACCCTATTCCATAATCATTGATATGGGAGTTGTACCTTTTTCTTTCCTCCCCATGTACTTAATGATCTTTGTCAATATGTCCGGTACCTTGAGCAGATAAACTTATATTGTGGATATCTATGTTTCCAGTGAGATACTTCATATTGTCTGTTCGCCTGTACTATTGGCTTACTCACTGTTCTGTTAATCAGTTCTAGGATGTCATTTTTTCCTTGTATGTTGTTTTTTCGGAAAACAATAAAAATCTTTGAGAAAAAAAAAAAAAAAAACTCACAACAAATAAGTTTAGGTTTCGGTTGTAACATTATAAAATTTGGAAAATTTCACGGGGTATGAATAATTTTTCAAAGCACTGTAACTATTAGGTGCCATATTTTCTTCCATGTCCTTCCTCCCTTTTATTTCTCTTCCTTTTCTACTGAGATATTGCATTTGCTGTTTTTTATCTGGGTAAAATGTCTCTGTAGTTATATCCATTTCATATAAATAGGACCTGAAAGGTTAATTTCCAGTTTTATGTAACCACAGCCTATGTATCCTCTGTCAATTTCAATTGTGTTATTGTCACTCCAATGCTCATATACATACACTTGTCAGATCTCAGTCTGTACTATTTGTTTATGCTTGTTGACAAACCAATGAAAACAAATGGAATCAAAATTATCTGTTACCGTAAAATACAGTATATACATGTGAGACAATAATGATTTTTCCCTTCTGTAGATATCTTAACTGATTGGATAAACTTTGGTAGATCATAATCTGTGTTGGACTAACTTGACACGCGAACCCACTGCTGTTAATTTAGTGGGTGACGTTCATCTAAAGTTATGCCAATTAGGCTAATTAAAATAACCACATTTTGGGGTGTTAGGAGATCTAATGGAATAGGAAATCAATTGGCATAAAATACTTGTGCACTGAAAAAAAAAATCGTTAGTAAATGTAGAGAATATAGTTATGATTTAAAATGGCTATTTGGCCAGACTCTGCTAAAATGGCTGCAGACAAATAGGTGGAGTTGATCTTCCCCAAAATGGCGTCTATCTAGGCTGGAGCTAGGTGCCCTGGCTTCAGTGAGGTGTCAGATCTAGATGAGGTGGTCCAGCCTGGATAGCGATGTGATCTAAATGATGGGCATCTGTCTGCTGAGTTCTCCAGATGATCTCTAGATGATGGACATCAGTCCAGATGAGGTGATCGCTCATATCTACCTGAGTTGTCATATATTCTGTTGCAAACAATACATTAAAAAATCAGACCCAGAAATATAGTCTTCTTTCTCATTGCTGGACAAGATAATGATCAACCATGTGTTTATTTATGCTTTCTCTCTTTTGGCCACCATATGACACCCTAGAACCAGAAATTACTATTTTACTGTAATTCTTCAGGGGAAAATGGATCTCATAAAATAATCTGTTATCGGACCAATTAATATTTTACTATATCAAGTTAGACTTAGACTAGGTGATTCTATCCTTAATATATAGAATACCTAGGAGTGTCTGGTGATTGCTAATGTATGATCATTATTCGTTTAGTGTAGCAGTATTCAAATGTAAACTTCTAAATACTGAGATGATTTCATAATCAGCTATTAATGATATACATAAAATGCCCACACTATAAAAAAAATGAATATGGTAATGTAGAGTACGCAAATATATTCTTTATAATATTAATTACAATTAAACATGTGATGATATTAAGAACCCTTTTCCAAAAATATCTTATCCTTTTGTAAGGATAAGATATTTTTGTATCCAGTCAACATAGATACATTGCAACATTGTATTAACCTCGAAAGTTACATATTTATTTATAGATATGTCCATGATAATTATAGTTTATTATTATTATTATTATTATTATTATTATTATTATTATTATTTTTTTTAATCAGGTAGAAGTTTATTGAAAACCAACAAAAAAAAAACTTTTCAGAGAGTCCATATATTATAACTAGGGATGGGCCGAATGGACCCCTGTTTGGTTCGCACCAGAACTTTCGAACACTGCAAAAGTTCGGACCCGAATAATGAACCCCAGTAAAGTCAATGGAACCCGAACGTCAAAAATCAAAAGTGCCCATTTTGAAAGCTTAAGTAATTGGGCAAACAATGGTTATAGGGGTCCAGGTCCTGCCCTGGGGGACATGTATCAATAAAAAAAAGTTTGTGAAAAACATAATTTTTAAATGAACAGTGATTTATTTTTATTTTTAAAGCGAACGCATAAAAATGAAAAATTCCTTCCAATATAGTGCCTGCGGGGTCCCCTTAAGCTGCATACACACGATCAAACAATCCAGTGGAAAAGTCCGGCGGACAATCTGCCCGTGTGTGGGCTCCGGCAGACTTTTTTTAGCCAAAAGTCCGGCGGATTAAGAAAGTAGTTTTGCACCTAAATATGTCTGCCGGACTCGCATTTCCGTGCTAGTACGGCGGAAAATATGGCCGTGTGTGTGCTAGTCTGCCGTACTTTTGAAATGAACAGACTTTTCCCGCCCGGAGAAAAGTCTGCTCATTTTGAGCGCGGCTCCAGGTAGCCAGGACCAGCGAAGGAGGCGTCGCTTGCCCCGTCACCTGGTATGGAGTTAAAGGGGAAGCCCTACACCAAAAAAAAAACGGCGTAGGGGTCCCCCCAGGTCCATATCAGACCCTTATCCGAGCACGCTACCCGACTGGTCAGGGAAGGGGCTGGGGACGAGCGAGCGTCCCCCCCCCCCGAGCCGTACCAGGCCGCGTGCCCTTAACATGGCGGGTGCTTTGGGGAAGGGGGCGCCCCCCAACCCAAAGCACCTTGTCCCCATGTTGATGAGGACAAGAGCCTCTTCTCGACAACCCTGGCCATTGGTTGTTGGGGTCTGCGGGCGGGAGGCTTATCGGAATCCAGGAGCCCCCTTTAATAAGGGGGCCCCCAGATCCCGGCCCCCCACCCTATGTGAATGAGTATGGGGTACAATGTACCCCTACCCATTCACCTGTGAATTAAAAAAAAAAAAACACAACACCCAAGGGTTAAAATAGTTTATAGCACAGCTCCGGGGGTCTTCTTCCGTCTTCGGGGGTCTTCTCACCGGACTCCTCCGCTATTTTCTGCTAGCTCTTTGTTGAGGGCACGCGGCCTGGTACGGCTCAGGAGGGGGGAGGTGCTCATTCGTCCCCACCCCCTTTCCTGACCAGTCGGGTAGCATGCTGGGATAAGGGTCTGATATGGACCTAGGGGAGGACCCCCATGCCGCTTTTTCAGCGTAGAGCTTCCCCTTTAACTCTGTACCAAGTGACGGGGCCAACGACGCCTCCTTCTCTGGTCCCGGATACCTGGAGATGCGCTCAAAATGAACGGACTTTCCTCCATGTGTGTGGGCAAGTCCGTTCATTTCAAAAGTACGGTGGACCTAGTCCTCCACAAAAGTACCGTGTCTGGGCAAATAGCTCATTCAGAAAGTCCGGCGGACAGTCCGGCGGTTTGTCCGCCAGACTAAGTCCGCCGGATAGTCTGATACGTGTGTACGTGGCATTAGTCTACCTGTAAAGTGGCAGATCTGTACCATGTCTAGAATCTGTTGCAGCAATAATTGCATTTATAAATAAAATTAAAAATGATTTTTTTCCTGCAAGCCTCCTTTATTTTGCTCAGCAACAGCTGGGGAGCTAGTGTGTATGATGAGGCCATAATGTAGTGCACTGGGAACAAGATCTGAGATTTTTTGGATACATTCTGTCATACATACATTTTGACTTTAGATAAAAGTAACAAGTGCATAAAAATTGGTTGTGGTGCCTTCCCACCGTAACCCTATAGAGATACTCTTGATGAAAGCAAGAATTGGCCTTGCTGTAAAAAAAATGCAATGCTATGCACCTGTCAAACTGGTGCTGAAAAATTGGTTGGTTTGGGTGTTAATTGTGCCCATAAAACCTATACCAAAAACATTCTTCCAAATGAAATGATTGAACACCCTCAAAGCTAGGCAGCCTCAAAGTCCTTCAGAGATTCCACATCCCAAAAAGACTCAGTAAACATCAGCATCAGGGGCTTCATGGCTGGTAATCTAGGACTGATTCATTTTTATAAAAGTCAAATGGGCCACAGAGTTTGTGGACAGACTCATTCTATGATCAGTAATGAAACCTCCTGCAGCACTGAATGCCCATTCTGAAAGCACGCTGGATGCAGGGCAGCCCAACTCAATAGCATACTGGGCAAGTTCTGGCCAGTGGTCTATTCTTATGACCCAGTAAGTCAGTGAATTGTCAGCTGGAAAGCTCTCCATCACTGTTTTGGCCCCGAGGTAATCGTCCACCATGTGATGCAGATGCTGCTGATGGGATGTGGAAGCTCGCAGCCATGGGCGGCGAGGACTAAAAAGATTGAGAAATGCCTCACTTGGGAGGACACCTTCTCCAACGCTCCTCTCTTGACCAACGCAAGACTCAAATCTATGTTTTCCATGGCACTGTAACCTACTGGAGTTAGGAAAAACTTCAATAAGATCCTCTTTAACGTGTTCTCAAGAGATTTTATCTTTTGCACTCTCTGTGGGGACAGGATGAGTTCTGATAACTGTGGTCAAGGAGGGTTGCCAACCAGTAATCATCCTTCTCCTTTATGCCACGTATTCTTGGGTCCTTTTGCAGGCTTTTGCCACGTACACACGATCAAACAATCTGGTGGAAAAGTCTGGCAAACTCAAGTCCGCCGGACAATCCGCCCCTGTGTAGCCTCCTGCGAACTTTTTTTACCCAAAAGTACGGCGGACTTAGAAAGTAGTTTTGCACTCCAATCTTACCGCCGGACTCCCATTTCAGTGGACAATCCGTGCGTGTGCCAGTCCGCCGTACTTTTGAAATGAACTGACTTTTCCCGCGTCGCTGGCCCCGTCACCTGGTATGGACTTAAAGGAGAATCCCTACGCCGAAAAATCGGCGTGGGGGTCCCCCCTAGGTCCACATCAGACCCTTGTCCGAGCACACTACCTGGCCAGCCAGGAAAGGGGGGATGAGCGAGCGCCCCCCCTCCTGAGCCCCCCACCCCAAAGCACCTTGTCCCCATGTTGATGAGGACAAGGGCCTCTTCCCGACAACCCTGGTCGAAAGAAGAGGGCGGCGGCGGCGAAGAAGAAAGCCGAAGACGGAAGACCCCCAGAGCTGTGCAATAAACTATTTTAACCCTTGTGTGTTGTGTTTTTTTTTACTTTTTTCCACAGGTGAATGGGTAGGGGTACATTGTACCCCATACTCATTCACATAGGGTGGGGGGCCGGTATCCAGGGGCCCCCTTATTAAAGGGGCTCCCGGATTCCGATAAGCCCCCCGCCCGCAGACCCTGAGAACCAACGGCCAGGGTTGTCGGGAAGAGGCCCTTGTCCTCATCAACATGGGGACAAGGTGCTTTGGGGTGGGGGGGCCGCGCGGCCCCCCCTTTCCCCAAGGAACCCCACCATGTTGAGGGCACATGGCCTGGTACGGCTCAGGGGGGGGCTCGCTCGTCCCCCCCTTTCCTGGCCGGGTAGCGTGCTCGGACAAGGGTCTGATGTGGACCTAGGGGGGACCCCCACGCCGATTTTTCGGCGTAGGGATTCCCCTTTAAGTCCATACCAGGTGACGGGGCCAGCGACACCTCCTTCGCTGGCCCTGGAGACCCGCTCAAAATAAGCGGGCTTTTCTTTCGCGTATGTGGGGGAGTCCGTTCATTTCAAAAGTATGGCGGATAGTCCGGCGGACTTAGTACGCCGTATTAAAGTGCCGTGTGTGGGCAAGTAGCCCATTCGGAAAGTCCGGCGGACAGCCCGGCGGGAAGTCTGCCGCACTAAGTGCGCTGGATAGTCCGCTACGTGTGTACACGGCATTAGAAGCATGAGGTTGCCCATGAACCTCACATTTGCCGAGGCTTGAGAAGCAGACTCCTCGGCATCACTCAGGATGACAGTATCTGGAACTTCCTCCTCCCAGCCATGTACTACTCCCAAGAGTCCTTAGGATTGGAAAGCCATTGCTTACAGATTGACACATGTCTTCCTCTTCTTTGAAGCCTATGAAAGTGCCAGAATCCTCCTACCCTCTCTCCTTCTGTGTGTTCTGTGACATAGGAATTATGGTGTCTGGATAAAGTGGGCCTTTAGAGGAAAGGAAGTCCTCCTCTTCCTCCTGATGCTCTGCCTCCAGTGCCCTGTCCATAATGCCACATAGACTGTTCAAGTAGGTACACAACAGGGATTATGTCACTGATGCATGCACTGTCATGGCTCACCATCCTTGTGGCCTCCTCAAATGGTGACAATACAGTGCATGTATCCTTAATCATCAACCACTGGTGTGGAGAAAATAACGAGGTGGCCTGAGCCTGTCGTTGTGCCATATTCACACAGGTACTTGTTGACGGCCCTCTGATGCATGTATAGCCGATGCAGCATTGCCAAAGTTGAGTTCTACCTGGTAGGCATGTCACAAATCAAGCAGTTTACGGGCAGGTGGAATTCCCGCTGAATTTCAACCAACCGGGCACTGGCTGTGTATGACCGCCTGAAATGACTACAGACTCTTCTGGCCAGCTTTAGCACATCTTGCAACTCTGGGTACGAATTTAGTAAATTCTGTACCACCAAATTGAGGACATGTGCCAGGCATTGCGCATGTGTCAACTTTTCCTGTCCAAGGGCAGACAGAAGGTTTGAGCCATTATCACACACCACCAGTCCTGGCTCCAGTTGACGTGGTGTGAACCACCTCTGGGCCTGTCCCTGCAGAGCTGCAAGAATCTCTACTCCAGTGTGGTTCCTGTCTCCTAAACACACCAGCTGAAGCACTGCATGGCACCTTTTAGCCTGACTCGTGGAATAGCCCTTTGAATGCTTGGGGGTACCTGACGTTCATAGGACAATTCTGCAGAGGAGGGCATGGAGGTGGCGGAGGAGGGGGTAGAGCTCACAGGTCTGGCATCACCACCAGCTGTATGGAGGCATGGGGGCACAACAAGCTGCAACACAGAGCCCTGTCCTGCATCCTTTTTGAGTTGCAAGCAGCGTTACCCAGTGTGCTGTGAACAAAATATATCATCTCTGTCCGTGCTTGCTTGACCATGTGTCAACAGTAAGATGGATTTTATGTCTGACTGCCCTGCCCAAAGATGCCAGAACATTCCCTTCCAAGTGATGTTAGAGAGATGGAATGGCCTTACATGAAAAGTAGTAGGGACTGGGAACCTGCCATTGTGGTACAGCACATTGTGCAAATTCATAGAAGGTGGCATAATCCATCAGGCTGAAAGGCAAAATTTGGAGAGCTAACAGCTTTTACAAGCTTGCTTTTAGACACTGGGCATGTGGGTGGCAGGGACTGTATTTTTTTCTGCTGCAGCAGATGGGGCCGTCTACAGCTGGTGGTGTGCTGCTAGGACCTGGGACACCCTGTGCTATATCATCATCCCTGTCGGTGGAGGCTGCTGAGAGTAAATGACTCGGGTATAGCAGGGGCAGACTGAAGTGGGTAAGGAGAAGGATAAGGGACAGATTTGTGCCCCTTTTTTGTGGCTTTTAGGCGCTCTTGCCAACGGGCTGAGTGGTTGGACGTTAAATGCCTTGTTAAGCATGTGGTACCCAAACTGCTGGTGTTTTTGCCATGTTTGATGTGCCTGAAAAAGGCCCAAACAGCTGAGCCTTGGGGGGTAGACCAGGAGATAATTGAAGAATGTGATGGCTGCTCTACTCTTTCTTTATGTCGGCCTCCTTGGGGCTGTGCCGCCTCACCTTCAGTTTCCTCCTCTGCCCTATCTGGCACCCAAGTCACATCAGTGACCTCATCATCATCTCCATCTCCTCCATCATCATCATTACCACTGGAGACAATTCGGCAATATGATGCGGCTGGGGGAACATGAATGCCAATTTGTCTACTAGTGTTCTCCCCTCTCTCTAGTCTCATGTTCCTGTCATCCTCAACCTCAGAACCAACATCTGAATACAGTAATGGCTGGACATTATCAAGGCGGAAGTGGCTGACGCTGTGGTCAAATAACTTAGCTGACTCCTCCATGGCTGATGTTGGGGCTATGGCAAGAATAGATGTGGATAAGGAGGCCAAGGAGGTGTGTTTTTTCCACTCTGGCAACTACGGGGGACTGTACACTTGTCTCTGCTTGTGTGACAGAGGATGAGGAGGATGAGGAAGGTTTAGTAAGCAAGTCCACCACCTCCTCTGCATGCTGTGGCTGGATAGAACATGCAAACTCATTAAACTGAGCAAATGATGCCCTGCCTGAGGACTGACCACCATGTCCACCTTACAGTGCCAAGGGAACATTTACCTCTTCTTGTTGTCTTCCCAGACATTATTTGGAGGGAGGGGGCGGTGCTTATGAGGAAATGTAAAGAAGTGGAAATCTGTACATAGATGCACTTTAATACATGCAAAGTGATGTTTGGTGCACTTTAATTTGAGTACTCACACTACACAGACACATGCCATGGATACACTATAATATACTGCAATATAATGTGCCAAACGTACAGTGATGCACAGAACTATATGGCATTAAATTAGCAGGAACGCACACAGGACTATATGGAGTTAAACTGTCAGTAATGCACACAAAACTATATGGCATTTAAACTGCCAGTAATGCACACAGAACTAAATGGCGTTAAACTGGCAGTAACGCACAAAGCTATATGGCATTAAACTGGCAGTAGTGCAAAATAAACTATATTGCGTTAAACTGCCAGTAACGCACCACAAAAGTAAATGGCGTTAAACTGGTAGTAACTAGGGATGAGCCCGATGTTTGAGTCTAACGTAAGTTTGACTTGAACATCGGGTGTTCGCCTGTTTGTCGAATAGCAAACAATTTGGGGTGTTTGCGGCAAATTCGAGAGCCGCAGAACACCCTTTAAAAGTCTATGGGAGAAATCAAAATTATTCATTTTAATGGCTTATATGCAAGTTATTATAAAGTGTTTTGAGACCTGGGTCCTTCCCCAGGGGACATGTATCAATGCAAAAAAAAGTTTAAAAAATTGCAGTTTTTTCAGGAGCAGTGATTTTAATAATGCTTAAAGTGAAAAAAACAAAAGTGAAATATTCCTTTAAATTTCATACTTGGGGGTTGTCTATAGTATACCTGTAAAGTGGAGCATGTGTTTAGAACAGTTTGAGAGCAAAATTACATTCCTAAAGGAAAAAGTAATTTAAAATTACTAGCGGCTACATAAAAGTCATTGAAAAAAATGGCATGGGATTCCCCCACAGGGGAACCCACACCAAAATTGAAAAACAATGCGTGGGGGTCCCCCAAATTCCATACCAGGCCCCTCAGGTCTGGTATGGATAATAAGGGGAACTTCATGCCAAAATTGAAAAAAAATGCAGTGGGGGTCCCCTCAAAATCCATACCAGACCTAAAATGGTATGGATTTTAAGGGGAACCCCACGCCAACATTTTTTTAAAAATAGCGTGGAGTCCCCCCAAAAATCCACACCAGATCCTTATCCGAGCACACAACCTGGCAGGCCACTGGAAAATAGGGGGGATGAGAGATCGCCTCCCCTCCTGAACCATACCAGGCCACATGCCCTCAACATGGGGAGGGTGCTTTGGGGGTAGCGGTCCCCCAAAGCACCTTGTCCCCATGTTGATGGGGACAAGGACCGCCTCTCCACAACCTTTGCCTGGTGGTTGGGGGAGTTTACAGGCGGGGGGCTAATCAGAATCTGGAAGCCCCCTTATACAAGGGAACCTTCAGATCCTGGCCTCCCCCTGTGTAAAATGGTAACGGGGTACAAATATATCCCTACCATTTCACAAAAAAGTGTGAAAATACTTTAAAAAAAAACAAGACACAGCTTGGAACTATTCCTTTATTAAAAAATAAAAAAATAAAAGTGTCCCACGAAGTCCATTCATCTTCTTCTTTCGCTCCGACAGACCAAAAAAAAAAAAAAGAAAAGCCGCACGCCACCAACAATCTGCTTCCATGGGAGGCACCCGCCGCAATGACTACGTAACCAAGTGACCCCGCCCCCTCTGACGCTACAGGAAAGCCATAATATACTGGGAAAAGAACCTGGGCAATTTCCAGCAGTTCCTTTGGGGTAGCGCTACATGTAAAACAAAATAATGTGACAGGTATTAATAATATATCAGTTATTTATCACTGCAATGTGATTTTTTTTTATTAGCTTGTAAGTGTACTTGTTTTACGGGAGTTCTGCTTTTAATAAACACACAGCTATGCGAGGGAGAGGGAGAGGGAATAAGGTGTCCCTTGATTCATTAATGTCAGTTCTCAACAAGAATGATCGTGGTATCGTTCTCAATTTTGAAGCCAGCACAACTAGTATCCATTTTCTAGACCTGGAGATTAATATAGTCAATAGAAATATAGAGTTCAAAACCTTCTTCAAATCAACCGATAGAAATGGATATATTCCAATTGACAATTGCCACCATCAACAGTGGTTAAAATCTGTTCCTCTGGGCCAATTTCTACGGTTGCGTCGCAACTGTACCAACATTAGCGACTTTTTCCAACAATCGGGTATTCTCAGGCAAAGATTTGTCGACAAGGGATACAGACCATCAGATCTCGATGCCAACATTTTATCAGCGTCCGGGTCAACAGAGCTTCCCTTTTGGAGACAAAATCTAAAACTATACAAAATGATAAATATAAATGGTCATTTTTTACTACTTTTTCCATCCAACATAGAGAAATAAAAATAATTTTTAATAGGCATTGGAAAGTACTTCACAGTGATAAAATCTTGGGGAACTCCTTCCCAGCACAAGCTGGAGTTATTTTTAGGGGCGCACGATCTATACAGGGCGACCTTGCTCCCAATACAATAGATCCCCCAAAACCCATTTAATTTTTTCCTGAAACTAAAGGTTTCTTCCCTTGCAGGAAATGCAATGTATGTTTGCACAATGCATTGGGAAGAAAATTTGAGACTTTTACATCTATGGTCACTCAAAAGGTGTATTCTATTAAACACTTTACCTCCTGTGTAACTAAGTTTAACGTTTATTTAATCACATGCCCATGTAAGAAACAATATGTAGGCCGCACTATTAGAAATGTTTCCATCAGGGTAAATGAGCACTTAGCCAAAATAAAAAAGGAATGTGATAAACACACTGTTCCCAGACACTATTTAGAACATCATGGGAGAGACCCAACATGTACCCAGTTTCAGATCATCGGCAGATTTATTCCAAGTTGGAGGGGTGATTCGTGCTTGAGGGGCGTATCGTGCCTTGAAACTTTTTGGATACATGAACTCAGGTGCTACTCGCCCCACGCCATGAACACGGACTGGGATATTAACTGTTTTATCAATCAGGCTTAATTATTGGTTTGTTCTCATGGGCTTAGGTGTTATCAATTGCCGAAGGTACATCAGTCATCATTCATCAACAATGGTAGTAACCGAGACATTGTAAGTGTAATTGTGGCTCCTGCGCTAATATGAGTAGTGGGTGAAGTAATCACATAAAGCAAATGCTGCACACACCGTGTGAGTCAAACCAAATCTCATTAAAAATGCATAAATTGTGAAAAAATGGTGCTGCGCTTATGCCAAAGATCATCTCTGGCATAAATACAATTGAATAAAACATATACCCAGGTGTCAAAAAGAAATACACAGTATCTCTAATCAAAATTAAACACACAGTAGTAAATAGATGAATAAATTAAACTAAAAATACCAGGAATCAATATAAAAAAAAATATATAAAGTGCAATAGTGAATAAATAGGCTAAAAAGAACTAACACAGTTAATAAAAATGTGAATATATATTGTGATATATATCCCAAAAAACGTGCAAAAAAGCAGTGTCACATAAAGTGCAAAAAAATGTTTTTAATATAGCAATCAATGGAAAGTCCTCTAATTAATAGAAGATATTCATCTGTGCCAAACCAGGTGACTAGTGCCAAAAACATCCAAAGTGTTCACCAACTCGTGTGTGAATTCAACAATTACCTTACAGCTGTAAGCTTAAAACAGCATAAAACTGATAACTCCTTGAATGGATGGAGAGAGGGGGACATATAAACCAGCGTCTAGTTCCTCCAATCCTGGCACACAATATCCGTGGTGGCTAAGGGAGGGTACTCAGAAGACAAACAGGGAGCAGGTCATAGTGCAGTATTTTAAAATCAAATAATTTATTAAAACAAACACAGGCTACTCACAAGTTAAACAAAGTAATTGCACATGTAAACAAACGCCGAGCGGTGCGTACTACGTCACTTCCGGTGTCCTACGCGTTATGTCACGTACCTCGTGACTTCAACTGGCAAAACTTAGCCACCATGGATATTGTGTGCCAGGATTGGAGGAACTAGACGCTGGTTTATATGTCCCCCTCTCTCCATCCATTCAAGGAGTTATCAGTTACGCTGTTTTAACCTTACAGCTGTAAGGTAATTGTTGAATTCACACACGAGTTGATGAACACTTTGGATGTTTTTGGCACTAGTCACCTGGTTTGGCACAGATGAATAACTTCTAGCAATTAGAGGACTTTCCATTGATTGCTATATTAATAAAAAAAAATTGCACTTTAAGTAACCGGGACATACAGATGTAGATCTTTACTGTCATTACTATCTGTGTATATTATGTCTTAGCATTTCTGTATACTCTTTATGTAATTTTGATATGTGAAATGCATGGGTGACTTGTAGATTCAATTAAGGTCTAAAACAAATGGTTAAATTGATATGTTGACAACATTAACATACTATTTGTCACAACTTCCTGCTCCGCCCACTTTTTGTGGGCAGACCAGTTTTTTGAGTAATATATTTATTGAGAAGCAATGTGAGGGGGCATTGTATGCCCCTGTCGATGACCGATTGTGTCAAAACGTGTCAGTCAGCATTTCTTGTACCCCACATTGCTTTTATATGTTTGATTTAGTGATCACTTTTTATTTTGAGTTATTTGTATGTTATACATTTTTTTATCAATAAACCTGCTGGTTTGTTTTTTGACCTGCACCATCCGGAGCCTTTTTGCTTTTTCTTTTTCCTATATATCGCTTATATGAGCACCATTTGAAATTTGATTTTGGATATACCTGGTCTGCAAAGCATAGTTTTCTCCTGGAATTCAGAGACCACTAGACAGTGACGGTCGGGAGTACCTACCCTCATCTGAGGTCCACGATGGAGAAATGAGGACCACATACCAGAGTCCACCATATTGAAGGCCCGATTGCATCCTGCTGTGATTATAAGCCTTTCCGACCCACTGTCGTATGACAGGTGGGTCCAACAACACTGGTAAGAGTACCCATCTTACATCCATAGAAGATTGTTTTCAGACATCGCTTCAGTCAAATAGATCATTGTTTTTGATTCCACCCTCTCCTCTCTCTACATTTTGGGATGAGAAGATTTTTTTGTTTTTCACCTCTGTATTCAGCACGATAAGAGGACAGTGCATAGTTGGATGAACTGATAATAGTCCTTTTTCAGCACTTGCGATGTAAAGCCTAATTTGTATCATATTGCACCATAACTATTGGATTATATATTTCTTTATTATTCATTTCATATTTTTTTCATTTTTTTTTTATGCACACAAATTGTTCATATAATTTTAGCGCTACACTATCTGTTCTATACTTAAAAAAATTGTGTTTAAGAAAGGCATGGATTAATTTAAAAAAAGAATCAAAACCATTTGAAAAAGAACATATTTTTTAAAAATCGCAATTCAGAAATGTTCTATAATTTCCCCATAAAATATGTGACTTCAGATATATGCTTTTGTTATTAGTTAATAGTTAAAGTGTATGTTGGGGCAAAAACTGTGACAGTAAATCTCTGCAATATATGTACATTTTCACATGTTTTATTCCTGTATGTAAGTACAGAAACGTATCTTCAAAAAAAATAAAAAAATTAAAAATGAGCAGTGCTAAAATGAAATATAACAAGTACAATATGTGTACTAGAACAAATAATAATGTCCTTGAGGCTCGGTTCACACAGGGGTGACACAACTTCAGGACGACTTTGTGAGGCAACTTGGAGACGACTTGAACACGACTTAGACACGACCTGGGGCGACTTACAACACAACTTTAAGTCGCCCCAGGCCAGGCGACTTTTGCCGTGGCCAATCAGAGAATGAGCTCTGAAGGGGGAACTCCACGCCACATTTATGAAAAAAAATTGGCGTGGGTTCCCCCTCCGAGACCTAAGGGCCTGGTATGGATTCCAAGGGGAACCAGGGAAAGGGGGTGGGGATGAGCAGGGCCCCCCCCCTCCAGAGCTGTACCAGGCCGCGTGCCCTCAAAATGAGGGGTGCCTTGGGGGAGGGGGGCGTAGACACTATAACTTTTGTGCAAACCAATCAATATGCGCTTATTGCGTTTTGTTTTTACAAATTTTTTTTTAGAAGAATACATATTGGCCTAAACTGAGGAAAAAAAAATGTTTAACCACTTAAGGACTGCCGCATGGCAATGTATGTCGGTGCAATGGCACCGACAGGCACAAGCACGTACATGTACGTGCTCGCCTTCCAGCGGGTGGGGGGTCCGATCGGACCCCCTCACGCTGGAATGCGGCGGTCCGTTTTGCTGCAGGAGCGATCCGGGATGAGGGGATGGCTGTTGGTTTCTGGCCATCCCCTCTCGATCGCTCCTGGTGAATGAGAAGCTTCCCCCGCTGTGTATAGTAAACACAGGCAGGGAGGAAGTGATGTCATTCTCCTCGGGGCGGTCTTTTTGACCGGACTACGAGGAGAACAGTGAAAGTAAGTGTGCACCAACACTACACTGACATGTAGGCACACATAGGCACACAAACCCCTCCCGATCACCCCCCCCCGATCGCCCCCCACCCCCCCCTCCCCCTCCCCCTCCCAGTCACAGTGTCACTGATTGCAGTGATCATTTATTTTCTGATCACTGCATTTAGTGTCAGTTGTGACAGTAAAAACTGTCAGGGCAGTTAATGTTAGGTCCAGGGTAGCCCCCTACCCCCCTAATAAAGGTTTAACCCCCTGATTGCCCTTAGAGTTAACCCTTTCACCCCCTTTTGCCAGTGTCACTAAGCGATCGTTTTTCTGATCGCTGCATTAGTGTCACTGGTGCCGCTAAGTAGCTAGTTATTTTTTCAGGTTCACCGCCAGGTTTTTATAGCGCTAGGTACCCCGATCTGACCCCCTCACGCTGGATGCGGCGGTCCGTTTTGCTGCAGGAGCGATCCGGGATGAGGGGATGGCTGTTGGTTTCTGGCCATCCCCTCTCGATCGCTCCTGGCAAATGAGAAGCTTCCCCCGCTGTGTATAGTAAACACAGGCAGGGAGGAAGTGATGTCATTCTCCTCGGGGCGGTCTTTTTGACCGGACTACGAGGAGAACAGTGAAAGTAAGTGTGCACCAACACTACACTGACATGTAGGCACACATAGGCACACAAACCCCTCCCGATCACCCCCCCCGATCGCCCCCCGATCCCCCCCGCCCCCCTCCCCCTCCCAGTCACAGTGTCACTGATTGCAGTGATCATTTATTTTCTGATCACTGCATTTAGTGTCAGTTGTGACAGTAAAAACTGTCAGGGCAGTTAATGTTAGGTCCAGGGTAGCCCCCTACCCCCTAATAAAGGTTTAACCCCCTGATTGCCCTTAGAGTTAACCCTTTCACCCCCTTTTGCCAGTGTCACTAAGCGATCGTTTTTCTGATCGCTGCATTAGTGTCACTGGTGCCGCTAAGTAGCTAGTTATTTTTTCAGGTTCACCGCCAGGTTTTTATAGCGCTAGGTACCCCGATATACTACCCAATAATGGTTTTAACCCCCTGATTGCCCCTAGTTAACCCTTTCACCCCCTTTTGCCAGTGTCACTAAGCGATCGTTTTTCTGATCGCTGCATTAGTGTCACTGGTGCCGCTAAGTAGCTAGTTATTTTTTCAGGTTCACCGCCAGGTTTTTATAGTGCTAGGTACCCCGATATACTACCCAATAATGGTTTTAACCCCCTGATTGCCCCTAGTTAACCCTTTCACCCCCTTTTGCCAGTGTCACTAAGCGATCATTTTTCTGATCGCTGCATTAGTGTCGCTAGTTTCGCTAGGTAGCTAGTTATTTTTTTAGGTTCACCTCAAGGTTTTTATAGCGGTACCCCCATATACTACCCAATAATGGTTTTAACCCCCTGATTGCCCCTAGTTAACCCTTTCACCAGTGATCACCGTATAAGTGTCACTGGTGACGCTGGTTAGCCAGTTAGTTATTTAGGTTCCCGTCAGGTTTTTATATAGCGCCAGGGACCCCCATATACCACCTAATAAAAATTTGAACCCCCTGATTGCCCCTAGTTAACCCTTTCACCAGTGATCACCGTATAAGTGTTACGGGTGATTCTGGTTAGTTTGTTTGCTTTTTATAGCATCAGGGCACCCGCCATTTATTACCCAATAAAGGTTTAACCCCCTGATCATGCGGTGGGTGAGATCAATTAGGTTTTAGGGTCAGGGTCTGCGTCGCCCCAGGCAGCGCTAGGTTAGTGCCAGTGCCGCTAACACCCACGCGCAAAGCATAAACCTCCCGTAGTGGTATAGAATCTGAACAGATCAATATCTGATCTGATCAGATCTATACTAGCGTCCCCAGCAGTTTAGGGTTCCAAAAAAACACATTGTTAGCGGGATAAGCCCAGATACCTGCTAGCACCTGCGTTTTGCCCCTCCGCCCAGCCCACCCAAGTGCAGTATCGATCGATCACTGTGACTTACAAAACACTAAACACATAACTGCAGCGTTCACAGAGTCAGGCCTGATCCCTGCGATCGCTAACAGTTGTTTTTGTAGCGTTTTATATTTAAATCCGGAAGGCAGTGCTTGGTTTTCGGGGTCCCGTACGTGGCTAGGCTCCCAAAAAGTCCCCCACATGTGGTATCCCCGTACTCGGGAGAAGCAGCAGAATTTATTTTGGGGTGTAATTTGACTTATGCCCATAGCATGTGTGAGCAATATATAATTTAGTGACAACTTTGTGCAACAAAAAAAAATTGTAATATTCCTGCAACTTGTGGCAAAATATAAAATATTTCATGGACTCAACATGCCTCTCAGTAAATAGCTTGGGGTATCTACTTTCCAAAATGGGGTCATTTGGGGGGGGGGTTTGTGTTATTTTGGCATTTTATGGCTTTCGAAACTGTGATAGGTAGTGAGGAGTGAAATCAAAAATTTGCACCCTTAGAAACCCTGAAGGCAGTGATTGGTTTTCAGGGTGCCGTATGCAGCTAGACTCCCAAAAAGTCCCACATATGTGGTATCTCCGTACTCAGGAGAAGCAGCAGAATATATTTTGGGGTGCAATTCCACACATAACTCTGGCATGTGTGAGCAATATATCATTTATTGACAACTTTTTGTAAACTTTTTTTTATTTTTTTATTTTTTGTGTCAGTATTCAATCACTTGGGACTAAAAAAAAAATTCAATGGGCTCAACGTGCCCCTCAGCAATTTTCTTGGGGTGTCTACTTTCCAAAATGGGGTCATTTGGGGGGGGGGGGGGTTGTGTTATTTTGGCATTTTGACATTTTGTAAACTTTTTTTTTTTTGTGTCATTATTCAATCACTTGGGACAAAAAAATAAATATTCAGTGGGCTCAACATGCCTCTCAGCAATTTCCTTGGGGTGTCTACTTTCCAAAATGGGGTCATTTGGGGGGGGGGGGTTTGTACTGTCCTGCCATTTTAGCACCTCAAGAAATTAAATAGGCAGTCATAAATTAAAAGCTGTGTAAATTCCAGAAAATGTACTCTAGTTTGTAGATGCTATAACTTTTGCGCAAACCAATAAATATACGCTTATTGACATTTTTTTTACTAAAGACATGTGGCTGAATAAATTTTGCCCTAAATGTATGACTAAAATTGAGTTTATTCGATTTTTCTTATAAAAAGTAAAAAGTAGAAAATATATTTTTTTCTCCAAATTTTTGGTCTTTTTCCATTTATATCGCAAAAAATAAAAATCACAGAGGCAATCAAATACCATCAAAAGAAATCTCTATTTGTGGGAAGAAAAGGACGCAAATTTTGTTTGGGTACAACATTGCATGACCGCGCAATTACCAGTTAAAGCAGTGCAGTGCAAAATTGTAAAAAGACCTCTGGTCCTTAGGCTGATAATTGGTCCGGGGCTGAAGTGATTAAAAGAAGAAAAATTGGGATATTTATTATAGCAAAAAGTACAAAATATTGTGTTTTTTGCAAAATGGATGCTCTTTTTTTTGTTTATAGCACTATAAATAAAAAACACAGAGGTGATCAAATTCGACCAAAAGAAAGCTCTTTTTGTGTGGGAAAAAAAATACATAAATTTTGTTTGAGTACAATGTCACACGACCGCGCAATTGTCAGTTAAAGCAGTACAGTGCTGTATCACTCATGGCCTGGTCAGGAAGGGTGCAAATCCTTCCGGGACTAAAGTGGATAAGAAGAATTAACTGCTTTTGGTTATATACAGTAAGTGAATGTAGCATATGAATAAAGTAAATGTCCACAACATGAAATGAATCAATGCTCCAGTGACTCCACCACCATCTATGCACTCACCAGAGGAACATAATGACCATGCCCATCATAATACTCCCGGTATTGTTAGATCTCCCAGGTCTCCATACCAATCATTCTGATGTGTCACAGTACTGTTTAAAACACTGCAATAAATGAGTTCACCCCGCTGAGCCAGAGGAGCCATATATAGTGTATTATTTATTGCATACACAGCTATAAATTACATATAAGAGCTGCAGCATGCATGCAGCATTTCAGAAAAAACAAAGTAATAGGCCGAAATGACTAAGGTGGCAGCCGAACCAGGACCCGGAAATGGCGTTGTGTTTGGATACACAGAAAAGGAAGGATCACATAAAGATATACCTGCTGCAAGCTGGCATCACTCCCTGGCTCCCCTTTTTTTTTTTGTTGAAATTAACACACAGGCTTTGTGGAGACACAAAGCATGCCGCTGGGACCTACAGGCTCTCACCTATTACTTTATCACAGAAGAATATCTGTTGATCTGCCAGAAAACCTCCCAATTTCCTGTTTTATACTTTTTCTTTTCAAGACTGCATTGACAAGGAATGGCGTTAACCTTGCACAGCTGAATTTTGCTAAACTACTGAATCCCTCACGCTTTCCTTATCATCACGACATAATGGTAATTGGGAGAATTGGTAAATTTCAGGGGTCTTCTTGGCTGATGGTAGTTCTAACTTGGTTTCCTCAGACAGGGGCTCGAGAAACTTGCTGCCTCTTTAAGACATACAAAAAAGAAACAATCAATGAGAACAATATTATTAATTTTGCTGTTGAAGATAGGATATATGTTAGTAAAGTAATTGACTGTAATTTCAGTACCTAATAAATTAATACAAAATACATCAACTCTAGGGGAAAAAAAAAGTATTACAGGGATCTGCCAGAAAGCGTAGAAAGTATCTGCTGCTTTTATAATCTAATCTTTAAATAGTTCTTGCTTTAATAAAGCCTATTATTAATTAATCAAGTCTGTTCAAACACTTGTGGAGAAAGCATACAATTCCCCACCAAATACATACTCAGGAACTGAAACTATACATTGATAATAGTAAAAAGAACGAACACGTTAGTCATGTGAAAGCAAATAATAGCATTTCTAAAGGCATGAGTATTCATTGAAGCTTTTGGTAAGACAGCTTGGAGTGAATTTCAATAGAGCCATGTTCATACTAATACCTTCAACTGTCTTTTAAAATGTGCCTTAAGCATAGCCCTTGCTGAATTGTTTGCATGTCTTCTCCTTAGCAACTGAATCTAATTAGCTTCTCATATTGCTTTTATAATTGTTATGAATAAAACTGAAGGCTCTTAGAGTGTGTTCTATTATAGTGTCTGTTTATAAGTAGAGAGAAGCAAAATTATGAACTTGAAGTAGGTTCTGTAGATTTGACTAAAAAGGCACAACCATTATTAAAATAGAAAGACTTTAGGTTTTGTGCCAGAAGAATGTGCACAGCTTTTAGAGCAACAGTGAGGTGTCTGATGTTTGGCTGGCTTTTCTTGTGATCAAAGCCTCCATTGAATCTCCTTTCCCTGAAAACATAAACACTAATTGCAAGGCAGTGTCTTAAGCCTTGTACACACGATCCAATTGTTGGCAGGGGATTGTGTGATGACAGACTGTTTGCCTAAAATCCGACATTAGCACGCTCCTTCAGACAATTGTTGTCCAACTTTTGGCCAACAAATGTTGCATGACAGGCTAGTAAATTTTCGGTGGACAACGGTCTGTTGTCAGATTTTTGCATCATCTGTACACAAGTCCGTCACACAAGTCCAAAGTACAAATACGCATGCTCAAAATCAATGCTCACCAAACACGACATTAGCAGAAGGTGCCCAAAGGGTGGTGCTAAATAGATGAAATTCCACATAGTACGTCCCTAAGTTTGTGTTTGTTGGCCGACAATTGTGTGTCGTTTGTATGCAAGATAAATTCATGGCACACGCCCTTTGGACAAAAGTCTGACACTCTGTTGGCCAACAATCCAATCCAATATTTGTCAGTTTTCCCTACTCACTCTTTCATTTGATAGTTGGGTACCTATCAGATGTGCACATGCACTCTGCAGGCCTGATGGGCAGCCCAACGGCCAACCAAAGTAGTGTGCATAGCTGGCTGACATGGTTTTTGTACATTGCAAGGCAGTAGTTTAACCACTTGCTGAACGTATACACTATATATATATATATATATATATATATATATATATATATATATATATATATATATATATATATATAGTATATATCTATACAGTGGCAAGGGGGCTCTCCTGGGCAGGGTCCACCCTGTGACGTAAACAGGTGACGCCGCCCTCAGCTATATAACAGCTGTCATCGCAAAGAAGATTCAGTCAGTGGGAGCCTCCCATAGAGCTGGAGTTGTTGCGTTGTGTTTGGTTTTTTCCATCAGTGCTGTAATCGAAGATGAATGGACATTGTGGGGCAGGTTTTAAAAAATAAAAATAAAGGACTTATCCCAAGTTGTCTACTGTCATTTTTAACATTTTGACACTTTTTTGGTGAATGAGTAGGGGTACAATGTACCCGATCCCCATTCACATAGGGGAGGTGGGATCTGGGCATCCCCTTGTTAAAGGGGGCTTCCAGATTCCGATAAGCATCCCGCCCGCAGACCCACACAACCACCGAGCAAGAGTCATGGGGATGAGGCCCTTGTCCCCATCAACATGGGGACAAGGTGTTTATCCGTATTTTTGCAAGCAGTTTTAAATGCGTTTTTTTTTTTTTAGAAATGTCATTTTGCTGTGGTATTGTTCTAAACACGGGAAAGATTTTTTTTATTTTTGGCGCAGGTTTCCCTTAAAACCCATAAAAGACCTGAATGATCTGATATGGATTTTGGGGGCACCCCTATGGCATTTTTAAAAAAAAAAGTGGCACAGGGTCCCCCTTAATATGCATACCAGGCCCAAAGAACCTGGTAATGGACTGGGAGAGGGGTGTTGTTGCTGTTTTTGATGCTGTTTTTTTTCAATGATTTTGATCTGTATTGCCGCAAGTAGTTCTAAATGAGGTTTTTTTCCTTTAGAAATGTCATTTTGCTGTGGTATTGTTCTAAAAATGGGAAAGATGCGCTACTTTACAGGCATACTAAGGACACCCCCCCGGCGCAATATTTAAAGGAATATTTCATTTTATTGCTTCACTTTAAGCATTATTAAAATCACTGCTCCTGAAAAAACGGCTGTTTTAAAAACTTATTTTGCATTGATACATGTCCCCTGGGGCAGGATTCAGGTCCCCATGCACATTTTATGGCAATAACTTGCATTTAAAAAGAGCACTTTTGGTTTTTCATGTTAGTGTCCTATAGAATTTAACGGTGTTCTGCGGCTTTCGAATTAGCCGCAAACACTGCATAATGTTCGCTGTTCGGTATGCCGTCAAATTAGCAAATATTTGCCATGTTTAGAACAATACCACAGCAAAATGACATTTCTAAAGGAAAAAATCTAATTGAAAACTGCTTGCGGCAATACAGATAAAAATCATTGAAAAACAAACATCCGTTACCAGGCCCTTTGGGTCTGGTATGAATATTAAGGGGAACCCCGCAGCAAATTTTTTTTTAAAAATGCGTGGGGGTCACCCCAAAATCCATACCAGACCCATTTCCAAGCACGCAACCTGGCAGGCCGCAGGAAAAAAAAGGGGACGAGAGCGCCCCCCCTCCTGAACTGTACCATGCCTCATGCCCAAAACATGGGGATGATTCTTTAGGGTCGCACCCAAAAACACCTTGTCCCCATGTTAATGGGGACAAGGGCCTCATCCCCACGACCCTTGCCCAGTGGTTGTGTGGGTCTGCGGGCGGGATACTTATCAGAATCTGGAATCCCCTTTAACAAGGGGACCCCCAGATCCCAGCCACCCCTATGTGAATGGGTATCGGGTACATTGTACCCCTACTCATTCACCAACAAAAGTGTCAATGTTAAAAATGACAGACAATTTGGGATAAGTCCTTTATTTAAAAAAACTGTCCCGCAATGTCCATTCATCTTCGAACACACCGGTAATTATATATATTTTTAAAACGCAACAACTCCGCCTCCATGGGGGGGCTCCCACTGACTGAATCCTCATTGCAATGACAGCTGTTATATAGCTGAGGGTGGGGCCACCCGGTGATGTAAATGGGCGACTCCACCCCTTCTGAAGTCACGTGACAGGGGACCACTTCAGTATATTTTTCTAGTTGTCCATTTATCACTGTAACAAAACAATGTGTAAACGTACGTATCAAAAATGTAACTTTGAAATCAAACTGGTAATGAAATAGTAACAAAGTGCAGAAAAAAGTTATCACTGAGTTATCCTAGAAAAAAAACATTTCATCATATAAAGATGACTTCAGGTATAATATCTGCTCACACCTTACCTATCCTACTTCTAATATGTCACAAAGCAATAGGAGGTGTCTTCTCACCCTCAAGATAAACCCCTGGGCTTCCCGTTGGTTCACCCACAAACCATATACAGGGGTTGTACCAAAATCTGGAAACACTACATGATTTGCAGAGAACACTAGACAAACCAAACTGGATTATTAACAGCCTTGTTTGTGGGTTTTCGCAAACATAAACAATTATTAATTTACCATATTGTTTTTAAAGTGGTTGTATACCCAAATTTTTAACTTTTACCTACAGGAAAGCCTATAATAAGGCTTACCTGTAGGTAAAAAAAATATCTCCTAAACCTGTACGGTTTAGGAGATATTCCCCTCGGTATGCACCGCTGACTGCAGCGGCGCATGCGCACAAGGGGATTCTCGGCCTGAAAATCCGGCAGTGGCCGGCCGGCCGGGAATGAAATCTCCCGCGCGCATGCGCGGAAGTGACGATATCGCGGCTCCGGCCACTCACAGCGCCGGAGCCGCGATACCCGGAAGAAACGCCGAGGGAGCATGTCAGCTCCCTTGGCGTGGATCGGGCCAGATGTCGGGGCCTCATTCTAAGGTAAGTATTTCATAATGAGTTAGTATGCGGTGCATACTAGCTCATTATGCATTTTGCTTTGCAGGTTTAAAAAAAAAAAAATTGCGGGTTTACTACCGCTTTAATAAGTTCAAACAGGTATGGGAAGGAGGTTAGGGGCACTCCGGGAGTTCTCACTTCCGGTTCCAGGTGTTAGTCCGTGCTGTGGGGACTCCCCTTCGGCATTCGCACGGTGCTGTTTTGGCACCATGAGGAGGGATATATAAAGGGCACACATGTTGCAAGCCGGTTTAGGTGGTTTGGGAGCTCTTGAGACAAACTGACTTGGTGTAAGGTACTTTTTGATTATTTCATTGCGGTGAATTGGGAGGAGAAATCATTGTGACTTTGATTGATCTATGGTTGTTTGCTGTTTATTCATTTAGGTGGACTCCCTTTCCCTCTCTCTCTGCCTAGATTTTTCTTAGATGTTTTTTTACTCTGCATTGGGACCTTTTGATCCTCTTTTTTCTGGTGCGCTCCCTCACTATAGAGATTCTTTGTGAGGTTGAAGCCACACTACAATAGGATATATAGAGGTGAGAAGCATATATAACAAATGTGAGATTTCTAGTATATTCATACCCTATGATAGTGTATTTGACTTCTGTCTTATTATCCCTATTTATACATTTTTCTAGATCCTTAGACATTGGAGTTTGGGCCATATAGGGAGATTCAGTTAAGACTTTGTAGTTCACCTGTCCGTCGGAGCTCCCAACATTGAGATTATGTGTGGTTGCCAATCAAGATATGGGCCTTTGGTGAATATAGTCAGTTTAGGAGTTGTCCTATGGATCTGGGCTCACTTTATGCCCAATCTAATTCTCATATTGATGTTGTATTATACATATTGCAGGCATTGCTACGTTCACATTTGTCAGTGAGATCATAGAAGTTTCATCCGTCCTTATGGATATTCTGACACACTTGGATTTTTTTTGCGGGTAATGGGAGGGGGCAGGGAGGGCTCTATTGTCCTTTATCCTCTTTTCTCTCCTCCTTCTCTATTTTCTCTACCCCTTTTTTTCCCTCCATTTTCCTTCCTTTCTTCTCCTCCTTTTTTTTTCCTTCCTTCTCCTCCCCTTTCTTCTCCGGATGAAGCCCACCTGGCGAAACATGTTGAACCCTGTATGTGACCCCAATTCTCTCGGCAGTTAGGGTTGAGATGTGTGTTATACCCAGACTGTTGACTGTAACTGTGGTACTTACTTTTATCTTGTTTATGTTTAATAAATGATGTATATATTGCTTTTTTACATTGTTGTCTGTTTGTGTATATGGTATACCTTTAAAATCACAGTTTCTTAACTCCTTGTGCCCTAATTTTTTTAAATACTTTAACCACTTCAGCCTTGGAAGATTTTACCCTCTTCCTGAGCAGAGCACTTTTTACAATTTGGCGCTGCGTCGTTTTAACTGACAATTGTGCGGTCATGCAATGCTGTACCCAAACAAAATTGGCGTCCTTTTTTTCCCACAAATAGAACTTTCTTTTGGTGGTATTTGATCACCTCTGCATTTTTTTTTCTGTGCTATAAACAAAAAAAGAGCGACAATTTTGAAAAAAATATTTTTTTTTTACTTTTTGATATAATAAATATCCCCAAAATTATTTTTAAAAAACAAATTTCTTCATCAGTTTAGGCCAGTATATATTCTTCTACATATTTTTGGTAAAAAAATTGCAATAAGCGTATATTGATTGGTTTGCGCAAAAGTTATAGTGTCTACAAACTATGGGAAAGGTTTATAGCATTTTTATTATTATATATATTTTTTTACTAGTAATGGTTGTGATCTGCGTTTTTTTGCGGTACTGCAGCATTATAATGGACAGATCGGCGATACAGTGATTAGTGCTGTAAATATGCACTGATTACTGTGTAAATGTCACTGGCAGGGAAGGGGTTAACACTAGGGGACGATCCTTCACTTTGTGCCTCCCTCAATAATTTTGCTTCTATGGTTGATATTCCTAAAGTATCCCTAGAAGCACTTGTTATTTCTATCCAAAAACCTGGTAAATCACTTGATAATCCTGATAATTATCACCTTATCTCCTTTCTAAGTTCAGACTTAAAATTATATGCTAAACTTTTAGCAACTTGCCTAGCAAAATTTATCCCCAACCTCATACATTCTGACCAGGTTCAGTTTATCCCCAATAGGTGACCATCAAATGGTACCAGAAGATTTGTGAAACTTATCAAGTGGGCTAAGCATTATGGAACACCTTCTCTGTTTATCTCTTTAGATGCAGAGAAGGCATTTCCTAGAGTTCATTGGAAATATCTTGAAGCTGTCCTTATTAAGTTTGGAATTATGGGAACCTTCTTAAGAACTAATTTGGCTTGTATTCTATCCCTAGTGCTCGGGTTTGGACATCAGGCCTCTTATTTAAATCTTTCCCTATCACTAATGGCACTCGCCAAGGCTGTCCACTGTCTCCCCTCATTTTGTCCCTGATCATTGAATCTCTCGATTCAGCCACCCAATCTAACCCCCTTAACTCAGGCATCACCATAAGCCCTTGTACACACGGTCGGACATTCCGACGGAAAATGTCAGAGTGGACCGTGTTGTCGGATAATCTGACTGTGTGTGGGCTCCATCGGACTGTTTCCGTCTGAATATCCGACGGACAAAGTTTTAGAGCTGGGCTATAAAACTTTCCGACAACATGATCCGATCGGACTTTGTCCGATTGTGTGTAGAGAATTCCGATCGGACAAAGTGCCACCCATGCTCAGATCAAATTCCTAGACCAAAGCTATTGGCTACTAGCCTGAACGTAGTCCCGTGGTAACGAAATAACGTCGTCATGTTACGTACGATCGGATTTTCTGACAACTTTGTCCGACCATGTGTATGCAACACAAGTTTCGGACGAAATCCGTCGGACAAAATCTGACAGATTTTGTTGTTGGAATGTCCGACCGTGTGTACAAGGGCTTAGACAATGTTATTCATAAAATTGGTCTATATGCAGGTGACATAATTGTATCAGTCTCTGATCCTACAGAGTGACACTCCCTGTCCTTCAGCACCTTTTAGACACATTTAGAGCCATATCTTTACAGAAGCTTAACCATTTAAAATCCTTGGGTATTCACCTTACTCCACTCATTATAGATAAAATATCTCAGTTGACATCTTTCTCATGGCCACCAAACTCTACTATGACTTACTTGGGAATCCAACTGGTTACTCCATCCTCTGATCTTGTTCGTGTTAACTTCAACATTCTTCATTGAATGCAACAAGGCCCGGATAAAGCCCCAAGGATCGTACTATCAATGGATTCCAAAAAGGCATTTGATAGGGTGAATTGGGTCTTTATGACTGAAGCGTTGAGGGAGGTGGGCCTAGGTGATCGTATGATGGGCTGGGTCATGGCACTATATGCGGACCCAAGAGCTAGAGTTAAGGTGAATGGTACATTATCAGAATATTTTAATATATGTAATGGCACAAAGCAAGGGTGTCCGCTTTCCCCTCTAATATTTGCAATGATATTGGAGACTTTTCTCTGCAAAGTTAGGAAAAATACAGAGATACTAGGGACACACATAGGGCCGGTTGAGCATAAAGTATCCGCATATGCTGATGACTTATTATTTTACTTTTCTACTTTTGCAGAGCCATGTTCTCCCCAGCTCTGGTAGGGACCCTGCAACATGTGTATCCCTTCATTTGGAATAGGGCCTCCTTATTTTATTTGGGTGTACATATTACAGCAGACCAAAAACTTTTATGCAATCTTAACTATGGTTCTGTATTGACAGGGATAATAGAGGATATGCAGAAATGGAGGGGCCAATATCTAAAATGGTTTGGAAGAGTGAGTGGCATTAAGATGAGTATATTACCCAGAATAATATATATTCTGCATACGGTACTGGTTACACTGTCACAGACCTTTTTTAAACAATTACTGAAGGCATTTGTATGGAATGACAGACGCCCAAGGCTGGCTTATGATATCTTGCGTAGAAAAAAATTAGAAGGGGGGGGGGGTGGGGCTACTAGCTGTAGCCTTGTATTACAGGGCCATGTTGTAAGTCTGTAGCTTGAACTGGTGTCACAACTCCTCAAATAAAACATGGGTTCCCTTAGAGAAGACTAGGGATGAGCTTCATGTTTGAGTCAAACCCATGTTCGACTCAAACATCGTCTGTTCGCCCGTTCGGAACATTCCGAATGTTATAGGCCATTCGCACGAAATTAGAGTGGTGCGTCACAGCCCATAATTCATTGTAGCATCGCAGTGCATTGCTGGCCGCTGATTTGCCAAGCATGCACTATGACCCACATGCTTTGGCCAATCACAGCACAGAAAAAACAGAGAACCATGATTGGCCAAAGCCAGGGTGGCTTTGGCCAATTATGTCTCAGGGGGTTTAGTACACCCCCGCACTATAAAAGGCCGCCTGCGTGGCGGCCTTGTGTAGTGTGTTGCGGTAGTGGAGAGAGATAGACAAAGTGTCATTTGATTTAAGTTAGATAGAATAGGCAGGCGAGTCAGTTAGCTTCAGTTACAGTGTGTAGAGGATATATATGCATCCCAGGTATGTTGTATATATATTTATACACTGTATTCAGTTTAGCTAGATCTGTTCCTGTTATTCTCTTCATAATATACTGACAGGCAGGGAGTTGCACTATTTTCGCTTAGTGTACTGTGTCCTTTGCACAGTGTGCAAAAGCTTTACCTGAATACAATTGCTGACGTTCTCATACAAATACAGGCAGGGAGCTGCAGTAATTTGTTTTAGTGTCCTTTGCACAGTGTGCACCTAAAGCTTTACCTGAATACAATTGCTGGTGTTCTCATACTAATAATACTACAGCCAGGCAGTTGATTCTGCTACCTGCAGTATAATCAGTATATATATACGTCCCAGCTTTGTGCAGCTTCATCTCCCTGCAGGCTTTTAGTATGTCTGGAAGGCCAACAAGGAGAGGCAGACAGTCACGAGCTAATAAAAGAGGGCACGCAGGATCTGTGTCTAGAGGCAACAGTGCTGGTTGTGGACATGGTGCATCATCAGTACGTGGCCGTGGGACATGCTCGTCGTTTTTTTGGCAGCTGGCCTTGTTGAGCCGTAACATGGCGAAGGACTTGGTAGAGTGGATGACCAAGCCGTCCTCATCCTCCTCATCCTCTCACCCAGACTCAGGATACTTTGTCTGGCAAAGCAGCTGCCAACGCGGCCTCTTCTCTTGGCTCAATGGCATCAGTCACTCCTTCCCTAGCCCCACCATGTCTTCCTGAGGAGTCCCCCAAAGAGTTTGACCACAGTGTTGGGGACATGCTCCAGGAGGATGCCAAACTTTTTGAAGTCTCTGATGGTACCCAGCTAGAGGAAGGCAGTAACATGAGCCCAGAGAGAGGGGGTGCCCAAGAAGGACAGCAATCTGGCAGTCATGTTACCCCAGCTGCAGCAAAGGTTTGCTCCAGTGATGAGGAGGAAGGGGGTGATGAGGTCACTGACTCCACATGGGTACCTGATAGGAGGAGGAGGAGGATACGGCACAACTCCAATGAGGCAGGATGCCCTCCAGGGGCACACCGACTGCATCACACCACAGAGCTTTGCATGTGTAGGATGCTACTGTCTCTGCATGTTATTCCAAAAGTTCTTTGGTGTGGGCCTTTTTTGAGATGAGTGCATCAGATCGCACCGCTGCTATTTGCAGCCCCAAGGTATGATCAATTCCAGCAACCATTGCCAGTGTCTAATTTACATGGCGCAGGAATACCTAGGGGCCAAATCAGACTTGGACACATTTCCCACTGAAAATCCTCTGGGTTACTGGATCTTGAGGATGGATTACTGGCCAGAGGTTGCATAGTATGCAATTGAGCTACTGGCCTGTCCTGCATCCAGCATTCTTTTGGAACGCACATTCAGTGCTGCTGGAGTCTTTGTAACTGATCACAGGGTGCACCTGTCCACGGACTTGGTTGATCGACTGACCTTTATAAAAATGAATCAGTCTTGGATCACCACCAGCTACCAAGTACCTGATGCTGATGTAACCAAATAATTTTTTTTAAATGTCAGATCCCTTCAAGACTGCCTAGGCTGATGCTGAGTGACTATCCTGTTATGATGAGTGACTATCTTCTTCCTCCTCAATGATCCTGCTTATAGCTTGTAAGAACATTTTTGGTTCTGGGAGCCACCACCAGTGGCTAAGGCCCAATTTTTCAGCCTCTGTTTAACAGGAGTGTGTAATTACTATTTTTGATGCAATATTTTGCAGGAGGGTTTGTTGCTGCACTCAACTACAATATCTGTGAGGGGTTGCAATGTTGTGGCACCAGTGCCTAAGGCCCAATTTTTCAGTCCCTGTTTAACAGGGGCATGTAATTACAATTTTTGATGCAATACTTTGCAGGAGGGCTCATTCCTGCACTCCAACTAGAGTTTCTGTGAGGTGTTGCAGTTTTGTGGCACCAGTGCCTAAGGCCCAATTTTTCTACTTGTGTTCAACAGGGACATGTAATTACAATTCTTGCTCTAAAATTTCACAGCAGGGACCATTCCTGAGCCCACCAGGAGTATCTGTGAGGGCTTACAGTGTTGTGGCAACACCACCACCACCACCATCACCAAAGGCCAAATTTTTCTGCCCTTGTTCAATAGGTGCATGTAATTACAATTCTTGATATAATAGCTCACAGCAGGGTGTTCCTGCGCCAACCAAGAGTAACTGTGAGGGCTTACAGTGTTGTGGCAACACCAACACCTTTGGTCCAAATTTCTGCAGAGCATATATGTCAGGCCCCTACTTTCAAACATCCAACTTACAAATGTCTCCTATGTGCAAACGGGAGGAGATAGCAGGAAGTGAGATGAAATCTACCCCTAGGAAGGGAAAAACGTGTCTCCTTTCCACTGATGCTTTATCGCCAATCCTTGTTTCACTAAAAACCCCAAATTTTCAAAAAACATTTGTCACTGGGACAGAAAGTGAGGTGAAATCTTCTGAAGAGGTGCACAGACAGCAAAAAAATAAAAAAATGTTACAAGGGTGATAACCCTTCCCTATGTTTTTCAAAAAGCTTAAAAATGTATTTTTTGACTGGAGCTACACTTAAAAAATTTACCAGTTCAAAATTACAAACAAATTGTACTTAACAACAAACCTACAGTCCCTGTCTTGTTTGCACTGCCTGTATACTGCTGTTCAGAGTATATAGGGCCTGGGGGCCCCACGCCTTTCCTTTTTTAAGTTTGGATGCAGAGTTCCCCTTAATATCCATACAAGACCCAAAGAGCCGTGTAGTGGACTGGGGGGGGGGGTACCCATGTCGTTCGTCTCACTGATTTTCATCCATATTGCCGGGACCAGATATTACATTAAAGCCGCAAGCGGTTTTAAATGACTTTTATTCCTTTAAAAATGTAATTTTGTGCAGGGACTGTTCTAAGCACAGGAAACACTAGCCACTTTACAGGCATACTATAGACACCCCCAGGTACAATATTTAAAGAACCCTGGAGAAGCACCCAGACAGCGGGGGAGGGGGGGGGTTGGGTGTGCTAAGTAAACAAAATAGAATTCAAAATACTGAATTATAATGGGACTATGAAAAGAAAAGAGAAAAACCTGCTATATAAAGAAAACAGAGGGTAGCCTGGGAAACTGGCAGCCACAATGTGGTTTAAAGACCAACTTCACAAAGAGCAAAATATGAAACAATATACATATGACAAAAATGCACATGGAAAAATGTAAAAAAATATATTGCAAAAGAAAAAAAAAAATATGTGTTACAGAAAACACAATGTCAAACAATATTCATATGACAAAAATGCACATGGAAAAAATGTAAAAAAAAATATATATTATTGTTCCCTACCACCTGAGACAAACCCTTCAAGGAAGGGCTTGAACCATATGCTGTCGTTGAGGCCCGGAGGCAGGGTAGCTTTCAAATTATGGATCCACAGAGATTCCAGCTGAAGGAGGGCTTTATTCTAGTTGCAATTTACAATAGTGGCATTTGCCACAAATAAAGGTGCCTTTATATTTACAGTGTGTTGTACTGTTCTCACCTCGGAATTCGCTGCTAACCAGTGTGTCACCAATGGAAGTTGCCTGTTTAAATGTAAAGGAAGGTTTGGGTGTCACAAACTTGCCCAGAATCAGATCACAAGTGAGGAGATACCAGTATTTTTAAACGATTTTTTTTATCTTATGTTGATTACTGAACTTCGTTATGATTCTCATATCTTGAGTCTCTTTTTGGGTTTCGTGGAGTGTATTAAATTGTCTCTGGTTTGAGTGCAGGCTTGCTTGAAGGAATGCTTAAGGGAAGTATGGGAATAGCCCCGCAACAGAATTCTGTCGTGGAGCTTTTTCGCCTCCTCCCGAAAGACAGTATCGTCCGAGCACCTAACTCTCAGGTACTGACTATAGGGAATTGAATTTAGTAAAGGTTTCGGATGTAAACTTGAGGTATAAAGAATGGAATTACCCGCAGAGGGTTTCCTGTACAATTTACTTAGGACAGAACCTGACTCTCCCCTGTAGATTTCGACATCAAGAAAAGTTACACGATCAGGGTCGTAGGCCATAGTGAAACCCAGATTGCAGGTTTCTGTTACATCAGAGGGGGGCGGGGTCACCCATACATCATTGGGGAAGCCCGGCTTCCCCCACTAGCGTCAGAGAGGGGCAGGGTCAGGTGACGGGTGGCCCCGTCCTCCTCATATAAGAAACGTCAGGCCGCCGGGATCCTCGCAGTGTCTCCGACAGTGGAGACAGAAGATGGATGGATGGACTGCGCTGGACTGAGAAATCACCCGTCGCTGGATCAGATCAACCATCGCTGGACCCCGGAGAGATGATCATCCGTCGCTGGATAGCAAGAGTGTATTACCACCGCTGGAATCTTTTTTTTATTTTTAATAAAGGAATTTTTCAAAAGTGTGTTTGTCTTATTTAACTATTTTTTACACTTTCTTTGTGAAATGGTAGGGGTACTTTTATACCCCCTTACCATTTCAAATGGGGGGCCGGGATCTGGGGATCCCCTTGTTAAAGGGGGCTTCCAGATTCTGATAAGCCTCCCGCCCGCAGACCCCCACAACCACCGGCCAGGGTTGTGGGGATGAGGCCCTTGTCCCCATCAACATGGATCCGCACCCCAGGCCATGAGAGCCCTGGGGGCTGGTCAGGAGGACCAGGACCAAACAGACAGAAAGCCCTTCTGGACCGGAACCCCGAAGCACGTTATGTCAGCACCTTAAGTACCTCCTTCCTAGAGAGAGAACTGGCACTCAATGCACCTAACTGGACTGCGTTCTAGCACCTGCCAGAGATGACAGCACCACCTATGGTCAAGAAGAACACAATGCAATCCAACCAGACTGGTACTGAGACCAAAATTTAGTGTAATTGAACCCAAAACCAAACTGCGGTTCCAGGAATATTAAATGACAAAAACATAGCGCATGTTCTTCAGGAGCCGGCGCTACATTATGCACACATTTTTCATTTTCTTCCCATTTTCATACATCCTTTATGCTAATCTTTCACCCCTACAAACACTCTTTACTTCAGTTCCATTTATTTCCCTTTTTTTCTCAGTATTCTTTTCACTGTGCAAAACACACTTGGTCGTGACATATTATTTTCACTTATAGAGCGGATGTTTAGTGTCACTCTGATCCTCGTTATTTATTTTGCTTGTTTTTATGTACATATTGTCTGAATGACCAGAGGCCCATATATGCATGTATACTATATATATATGTATATATGCGTTTATTTTGTCGCATCCTCGATTTTAAATAACTGGGTGTTATTACCATGTGAATTTGTTGTTTGACTGCTCACGTACACCATTGGCATGTCATCTAATTCACCCTGGATTTTTGCCATAGGTGTGACCCAAACTCTGTCCGACCACCGTCTGTTTGTTGGGGGGTCATTTTCAATGTGACTTCTCATAAGCCATATCGCTGGATTATCGCCCCGGCTCGGTTTTGGGGGACTGTGGGGTGCTTTGGGACCACTTGGGGAGAGGAAAAAAGCCTTTAAAGGATCTCCATGTAGGAAGTATTTTCCTTGTTGAATATACACTATTGGGTAACTATATTACATGTCTGCACTGTATGGTATTTATTGTTCTTTCAGTGTGCGTACATCATTTTAACATATATCTACAATATATATATTTTTCTTAGCAGACCGATCCTATGAAGAAGACCCTTGGTATATGGGTTGAAACGCATCAGTAGGGATGAGCCGAACACCCCCCGGTTCGGTTTGCACCAGAACTTTCGAACGGACCCCAAATTCGTACGAACGTTAGAACCCCATTGAAGTCTATAGGACTCGAACGTTCGAAATTAAAAGTGCTAATTTTAACTGCTAATATGCAAGATACTGTCCTAAAAAGGGTTTGGGGACCTGGCTCCTGCCCCAGAGGACATGGGTCAAGGCAAAAAAAAGTTTTAAAAACGGACGTTTTGGCGGGAGCACTGATTTTAATGACGATTAAAGTGAAAAAAAAAGTGAAATATTCCTTTAAATATCGTGCCTGGGGGGTGTCTATAGTATGCCTGTTAAGTGCCACGTGTTTCCTGTGTTTAGAACAGTCCCTGCACAAAATGACATTTAACGGAAATAACGCCATTTAAACCTGCTTGCGGTTTTAATGTTATATCTAATTCCTGCAATATGGCTGAAAATCATTGAGAAAAATGGCATGGGTAGCCCTCCCTGCCCATTACCAGCCCCTTTGGGTCTTGTACGGATATTAAGGGGAACCCCGTACCCATATTAAAAAAAGGAAATACGTGTGGCCCCCAGGTCCTATATACTCAGAACAGCAGTATACAGGCGGTGCAAACAAGACAGGGACTGTGTAGATTTGTTGTGTTAAGTTGAATCTGTTTGTAATTTTCAACTGGTACATTTTTAAAGTGTAGCTAAAGTCAAAAAAACTATTTTTACGTTTTTTGGAAAACATAGGGAAGGGTTATCTCCCCTGTATAATTTGTTTTGCCGTCTGTCTTTTTTCATCTCACTTGCTGTTGTCTCCTTCCGTTTGCAAGTAGGAGATGTTTGTAAGTTGGATGTTTGAAAGTAGGAGCCTGCCCTATATGCTCTGCAGAAATGGTGGAACAAGGTGTTGGTTTTGCCACAACATTGTAAGCCCTCAAAGTGACTCTTGGTGGGCGCTGGAGCGCCCTGCTGTGAACAATTATATCAAGAATTGTAATTACATGCCATTGTTGAACAGTGGTAGAAAAATTTACCTTTGGTGGTTGTGGTGCTGGTGCCACAACACTATAAATCCTCACAGTTACTCTGGGTGGGCACAGGAACGGGCCCTCCTGTGAAATATTATATCAAGAATTGTAATTACATGTCCCTGTTAAACAGGGGCTGAAAAATTGGGCCTTAGGCACTGGTGCTGGTGCCACGACACTGCAACCTCTCCCATATACTCTAGTTTTAGTGCAGTAATTTGCCCTGCTGCAAAGCATTGCATCAAAAATTGTAATTAAACACCCCTGTTAAACAGGGGCAGAAAAATTGGGCCTTAGGCACTGGTGCCACGACACTGCAACCTCTCCCATATACTCTAGTATTAGTGCAGTAATTTGCCCTGCTGCAAAGCATTGCATCAAAAATTGTAATTAAACACCCCTGTTAAACAGGGGCAGAAAAATTGGGCTGATGGCATCACCCAGAACCAAAAATGTTCTTCCAACATATCAGCGGAGGAGGAAGAGGATAGACAATCAACATAACAGGACAGTCACTCAGCATCAGCATAGGCAGTCTTGAAGGGATGTGATATTTCAAAAACAATTATTCGGTTACATCAGCTTCAGGTGCTTGGTAGCTGTGGGTGATCCAAGACTGATTCATCTTGATGAAGGTCAGTCGATCAACTGATTCAGTGGACAGGCGCACCCTGTGATCGGTAACAAAGCCACCAGCAGCACTGAAGGTGCGTTCCAAAAGAACGCTGGATGCAGGACAGGCCAGTAGCTCAATTGCATACTGTGCAAGCTCTGGCCAGTGATCCATCCTCAAGACCCAGTAAGCCAGAGGATTTTCGGTGGGAAAGGTGTCCAAGTCTGACCTTGCCCCTAGGTATTCCTGCACCATGTAAATCAGACGCTGGCGATGGTTGCTGGAACCGATCATGCCTTGGGGCTGCGGACTAAAAAATTGTCTGAAAGCATCAGTCAGACGGCCACCTTCTCCACCGCTCCTTCTGACCGATGCCTCAGCAACACGTTGTCCAGGACCAGGAGTTTGTAACCTCCCAGTCTCTGGGAACACGTTGCACAGACCTTTCTGCAAGGCCTCCCGGAGATGTCTCAGGCTCTGCTCCCTCTGCGAAGGCAAGATAAGGTCCGCAACCTTACCCTTGTACTGTGGATCAAGGAGAGTGGCCAGCCAGTAATGGTCCGTCTCCTTGATCCGAAGAATACGAGAATCCTTCCGCAGGCTTTGCAGGATCAGGGAGGACATGCAGCGTAGGTTAGCTGAGGCATTCGGTCCGGAGTCCTCTGGGTCACTAAGCACAACATGATCCGCAGCTACCTCCTCCCAGCCACATACAAGTCCACGGGTTTATTGGGACTGTAAATCATCCCTACAAGACTGCTGCTGCTGCTGCTGATGCTGAGTGCCAGCCTCCAACTCCATGCTGACACAATCATCCTCCTCCTCCTCTTCCTCCTCCTCATCCTCTTCCTGTGTGATGGGTGGCACAGCAGGAACACTGTCTGGATAAAGGGGGCCTTGAGGGCAAGGAAGTCCTCCCCTTCCTGCCTCTGTTCTGCCTCAAGTGTCCTGTCCATTATTACACGCAGCGTATGCTCCAAGAGGTGGACAAGAGGTACAGTGTCACTGATGCATGCACTGTCACTGCTCACCATCCTTGTGGCCTCCTCAAATGGTGACAGGACAGTGCATGCATCCCTGATCATGCCCCACTGGCGTGGTGAGAAAAAACCGAGCTCCCCTGACCCTGTCCTGGTGCCGTAGTCGCACAGGTACTCATTGATGGCACTCTGCTGCGTGTGCAGCCGCTGCAGCATGGCCAACGTTGAGTTCCATCTGGTGGGCATGTCACATATAAGGCGGTTCTTGGGCAGGTTCAACTCCTTTTGGAGCTCAGCCAGCTGAGCACAGGCATTAAATGATCTGCGGAAATGCACACAGACTTTCCTGGCCTGCTTCAGGACATCCTGTAAGCCCGGGTACCTGCCCAAGAACCGCTGAACCACCAGGTTAAGGACGTGAGCCACACAGGGCACATGGGTCAGTTGTTCCTGACGGAGGGCGGAGAGGAGGTTGGTGCCATTGTCCCAAACCACCATTCCTGGCTTAAGCTGGCGTGGCGTCAACCACCTCTCGGCCTGCCCCTGCAGAGCTGACAAAACATCCGCCCCAGTGTGGCTCCTGTCCCCCAAACAAACCAGCGCAAGCACTGCATGGCATAGTTTTGCCTGCGTACTTGCGTAGCCCCTGGAACGCCTACGGAGCACCGCTGGTTCTGAGGACAGAGCACTGGAAGAAGCCATGGAGGAAGAAGAAGAGGAGGGGGTGGAGGAGAGAGGTGTGTCACAACCAATAGTAGCATTTTGGAGGCGTGGTGGCGGAACAACCTCCAACACTACTGCACGTTGTCCTGCATCCTTCCCAGCTGCCAGAAGAGTGACCCAATGGGCCGTGAAAGACAGGTAACATCCCTGTGCATGCCTGCTGGACCATGAGTCAGCGGTAATATGCACTTTACGCTGACCGCCCTGTCCAGCGAGGCAAGGACATTGCCTTCCACATGCCGGAAGAGAGCCGGAATCGCCTTCCGTGAGAAAAAGTGGCGTTTGGGGACCTGCCACTGAGGAACCGCACATTGTACAAACTCACGGAAGGGGGCCGAGTCTACCAACTGAAAAGGCAGCATTTGAAGTGCTATCAATTTAGTCAAGCTAGCATTCAACTGCTTGGCATGTGGATGGCTGGGAGTGAACTTCTTTCGCCGGTCCAGCAGCTGGGGCAGGGACATTTGCCTGCTATAATCGGACGTGGGTGTACTGCTAGCAGAGTGCCCGGAAGCACTTGGCTGTGGCACACCTAATTGCATACCTTCATTCCTCTCAGAGCAGGTTTCAGAGAGGACTGAAGGTCTAGTGGGGTTGGAGATGCCAGCTGATGAGGGGCAAGGAGAGGTCCGCTTTGTTCTTTGGTGTGGGTCTTTGAGGTACGCTTGCCAACGAGCTGCATGGCAGGTCAACATATGTCTGGTCAAGCATGTGGTGCCTAAGTGGCTGATGTTTTGGCCACAGATGTTTTGAGACATATGTTGCAAATAGCAGCGGTGCGATCTGATGCACTCGTCTCAAAAAAGACCCACACCAAAAAACTTTGGTAACGCGCAGAGGCAGCGCCCTGCACAGGCGGAGCTCTGCGGTGTGATTCAGTCGGTGTGCTGCCCCTAAGCTGGCCCCCGGAGGGCATCCTGCCTCTTTGGACATCTGCCTCCTCCTCCTCCTCCTCTCTCCTACCAGGCACCCACATGGAGTCAGTGCCCTCATCATCCCCTCCCTCTTCATCGCTGGAGCAAACCTGGCAGTATGCTGCAGCTTGTGGAACAGGACTGCCAGATTGCTGTCCTTCTTGAGCATCCCCTCTCTCTGCATTCACGCTACTGCCTTCCTCTAGCTGAGTATCATCATCAGAGCCTACAAAACACTGGGCATCCTCCTGGAGCATGTACCCAACACTGTGCTCAAAGAGTTCAGGAGACTCCTCAGGAGGACGTGGTGGGTCTAGGGAAGGAGTCACTGATGATGACATTGAGAGGAGGGAAGACGATGCATTGGCAGCTGCTTTGCTAGTACCCTGAGCCTGGGTGAGAGAGGATGAGGAGCATGAAGAGGGCTTGGTAATCCACTCTACCAAGTCGTTGGCATGTTGCGGCTCAACATGTCCAGCTGCCGAAAAAAGAAGGACAAGCGTGTTCCATGGCCACGTGCTGATGATGACGATGCACCGCGTCCACGACCAGCACTGTTGTCTCTAGACACAGAGCCTGCTTGCCCTCTTTTATCGGCTCGCGCCTGTCTGCCTCTCCTTGCTGGCCTTCCAGACATGGTAATGGCCTGAAGGGAGTTGGGAAAACCAGCAATTGGGTAGTGTATATTGTGCTGGAGGCACACACAACATCCACTAACTCCTGCAGATGGCAGATGGCTCAATTAGAGAAGAGCTATGTAGGTGGATATAACGTGTATACTGGGTTCAGAGCACACAGACAGCACGCACAATCTCCTACAGCTGACTGCAAGCTCCGTTTAAAACGAGCAAGATAGCTAGCTATATACAGTGCCTTGCGAAAGTATTAGGCCCCCTTGAACTTTTCAACCTTTTGCCACATTTCAGGCTTCAAACATAAAGATATATAAAAAAAATTTTTTGTGAAGAATCACCAACAAGTGGGACACAATTGTGAAGTGGAGCGAAATCTATTGGATTTTTGAAACTTTTTTAACTAATAAAAAAATGAAAAGTGGGGCGTGCAAAATTATTCGCCCCCATGCGTTAATACTTTGTAGAGTCACCTTTTGCTGCGATTACAGCTGCAAGACGCTTGGGGTTAGGGATGAGCCGAACACCCCCCGCTTCGGTTCGCACCAGAACTTTCGAACGGACCCCGCGTTCGAAACGAACGTTAGAACCCCATTGAAGTCTATGGGACTCGAACGTTCGAAATGGAAAGTGCTAATTTTAACGGCTAATATGCAAGATACTATCCTAAAAAGGGTTTGGGGACCTCACTCCTGCCTCAGGGGACATGGGTCAATGCAAAAAAAAGGTTTTAAAAACGGCCGTTTTGGCGGGAGCACTGATTTTAATGACGATTAAAGTGGAAAAAAAAAAGTGAAATATTCCTTTAAATATGGTGCCTGGGGGGTGTCTGTAGTATGCCTGTGAAGTGCCACATGTTTCCCGTGTTTAGAACAGTCCCTGCACAAAATGACATTAAACAGAAATAACACCATTTAAAACTGCTTGCGGTTTTAATGTTATATCTGGTTCCTGCAATATGGTTGAAAATCATTGAGAAAAATGGCATGGGTAGCCCTCCCTGCCCATTACCAGCCTATTTGGGTCTTGTACGCATATTAAGGGGAACCCCGTACCCATATTAAAAAAAGGAAATGCGTGTGGCCCCCAGGCCCTATATACTCAGAACAGCAGTATACAGGCGGTGCAAACAAGACAGGGACTGTGTAGGTTTGTTGTGTTAAGTTGAATCTGTTTGTAATTTTCAACCGGTACATTTTTAAAGTGTAGCTCCAGTCAAAAAAACAATGTTTAAGCTTTTTGGAAAACATAGGGAAGGGTTATCACCCCTGTATAATTTGTTTTGTCGTCCATCTTTTTTCATCTCACTTGCTGCTGTCTCCTTGCGTTTGCAAGTAGGAGATGTTTGTAAGTTGGATGTTTGAAAGTAGGGGCCTGCCCTATATTATAGCGGTATGTACTGGGTACAGGTATCTCACTTGCTGCTGTCTCCTTGTGTTTGCAAGTAGGAGATGTTTGTAAGTTGGATGTTTGAAAGTAGGGGCCTGCCCTATATTATAGCGGTATGTACTGGGTACAGGTATCTCACTTGCTGCTGTCTCCTTGCGTTTGCAAGTAGGAGATGTTTGTAAGTTGGATGTTTGAAAGTAGGGGCCTGCCCTATATTGTAGCGGTATGTACTGGGTACAGAGCACGCAGACAGCACGCAGACAGCACGCACTATCTCCTAACACTACTGACTGCAAGCTCTATTATTAACCACTTGACCACTGGGCACTTAAACACCCTTAATAACCAGACCAATTTTCAGCTTTTGGTGCTCTCACATTTTGAATGAATTACTCAGTCATGCAACACTGGACCTATATGAAATGTTTGTCCTTTTTTTCACACAAATAGAGCTTTCTTTTGGTGGTATTTAATCACCTCTCAGTTTTTTATTTTGTGTGATATAAAAGAAAAAAGACCGGAAATTCTGCGAAAAAATGAATTTTTCTTTGTTTCTGTTATAAAATTTAGCAGATTAGTAATTTTTTCTTCATAAATTTTTTTTTACTGGTTACATGTTTTGAGTTGCAGAGGAGGTCTAGGACTAGAATTATTGCTCTCTCTCTAACGTTCTCGGCGATACCTCACATGTGTGGTTTGAACACCGTTTTCATATGTGGGCGGGGCTTACGCATGCGTTCGCTTCTGCATGCGAGCACATGGGGACATGGGCGCTTTAATTAATTTTATTTTTTTTATTGTTCATTTTACTTTATTTATTTTAGTTTGACATTTTTTTCCCCAAAAATATATTTTTGATCACTTTTATTCCTATTACAAGGAATGTAAACATCCCTTGTAATAGGAATATGGGGTGACAGGTCCTCTTTACAGTGAAATCTGGGGGTCAATATGACCCCACATCTCACCTCTAGGCTGGGAAGCCTGAAATAAAAAATAAAAAAAAGATTCTGGCTTTGATCGTACTGGCGAGTTGGTAGAAGCACCGGAGGGCGGTGAGGGGTGGGGGGCGTCTATGGCTGGGTATTTCAGGGTATCACCGAGTATGGCTGGGTATCTCTGAGTATGGCTGGGTATGGCAATTTATGGCAGGGTATTGCAGAGTATTGGCGGGGTATTGGCGGGGTATTGGCGGGGTACTACAGAGTAATAGCAGGGTACTGCAGAGTATTGGGGAGTACTACAGAGTAATGGCAGGGTACTGCAGAGTATTGGGGGGTACTCCAGAGTAATGGCAGGGTACTGCAGAGTAATGGCAGGGTACTGCACTGCAGAGTAATGACGGGGTACTGCAGAGTAATGGCAGGGTACTGCACTGCAGAGTAATGGCTGGGTACTGCAGAGTAATGGCGGGTACTGCAGAGTATTGGGGGGTACTGCAGAGTAATGGCAGGGTACTGCAGAGTAATGGGGGTTACTGCAGAGTAATGGGGGGTACTGCAGAGTAATGGCAGGGTACTGCAGAGTAATGGGGGTTACTGCAGAGTAATGGGGGGTACTGCAGAGTAATGGCAGGGTACTGCAGAGTAATGGCAGGGTACTGCAGAGTAATGGCAGGGTACTGCAGAGTAATGGGGGGTACTGCAGAGTAATGGCAGGGTACTGCAGAGTAATGGCAGGGTACTGCAGAGTAATGGGGGGTACTGCAGAGTAATGGCAGGGTACTGCAGAGTAATAGCAGGGTACTGCAGAGTAATGGGGGGTACTGCAGAGTAATGGCAGGGTACTGCAGAGTATGCACTGGTATTGCAGAGTATTGGCAGGGAATTGAGGGGTTAAATTCGGTGAGCAGCGATGTGGGCACTGCAGATGCAGCCCACATCGCTGCTGACACCGATCTCTTTCCCCTCCGCTGTACCGATCGGTACAGAGAGGGGAGGGAGGAACCGGCGTCATAACATCATTTGACGGAGTGATCACGTGGTAAACGGCCGCGACGAGCGGCCGTTTACCGTGATCCGTGATGCGCCGGGTCCTGTGGACCCGGCGGTCACGGATGCTCTCGAGTGCGCGCCCCAGGGGGCGCGCGAGAGCAGAATTCTGGGAGGCCGTTAATTAACGGCCTCTCAGAGTTAAACAACCGCCCTGAAGCCGTTAATCGGCAATGGGCAGTTGTTAAGTGGTTAAAGCTAGATCACTAGCTATATAGGTGAGGTGAATATAGTGGTGTATACTGCGGTCAGGGCACAGACAACAACCACTACACAGCAGCAAGATAGGAAATCAGCCAAAAACGATCGGTGTGTACTGTGTTGAAGGTACACAGAACACCCACTGCTTCAGATGCTAACACACTACACGAGGCCGCCTCAAAGGCGGCCTTATATAGTGTGGGGCGTGCACTACACAGCCTGAGCTATGATTGGCCACAGGCAGGATGCCTGTGGCCAATCATGGCTCTCCTCGCTGCTGGCGCTATGATTGGCCAAGCATGCGGGGTCACAGTGCATGCTTGGCCAATCATGAGCCAGCAATGCACTGCGCCACCGCAGTGCATTGTGGTCCGCGCGCGCCACTCGAATTTTGACGCGAACGGCCCAAACGTTCGGAATTCGCCGAACGGCCGAACAGCCAATGTTCGAGTCGAACGTACGTTCGACTCGAACACGAAGCTCATCCCTACTTGGGGTATGTCTCTATCAGTTTTGCATAATCGAGAGACTGATATTCTTGCCCATTCTTCCTTGCAAAACAGCTCGAGCTCAGTGAGGTTGGATGGAGAGCGTTTGTGAACAGCAGTTTTCAGCTCTTTACACAGATTCTCGATTGGATTCAGGTCTGTACTTTGACTTGGCCATTCTAACACCTGGATACGTTTATTTGTGAACCATTCCTTTGTAGATTTTGCTGTATGTTTGGGATCATTGTCTTGTTGGAAGATAAATCTCCATCCCAGTTTCAGGTCTTTTGCAGACTCCAACAGGTTTTCATCCAGAATGGTCCTGTATTTGGCTGCATCCATCTTCCCCTCAATTTTAACCATCTTCCCTGTCCCTGCTGAAGAAAAGCAGGCCCAAACCATGATGCTGCCACCACCATGTTTGACAGTGGGGATGGTGTGTTGAGGGTGATGAGCTGTGTTGCTTTTACGACAAACATATTGTTTTGCATTGTGGGCAAAAAGTTTGATTTTGGTTTCATCTGACCAGAGCACCTTCTTCCACATGTTTGGTGTGTCTCCCAGGTGGCTTGTGGCAAACTTTAGACAAAACTTTTATGGATATCTTTGAGAAATGGCTTTCTTCTTGCCACTCTTCCATAAAGGCCAGATTTGTGCAGTGTACGACTGATTGTTGTCCCATGGACAGACTCTCCCACCTCAGCTGTAGTTCTCTGCAGTTCATCCAGAGTGATCATGGGCCTCTTGGCTGCATCTCTGATCAGTCTTCTTCTTGTCTGAGCTGAAAGTTTAGAGGGACAGCCAGGTCTTGGTAGATTTGCAGTGGTCTGATACTCCTTCCATTTCAAAATGATCGCTTGCACAGTGCTCCTTGGGATGTTTAAAGCTTGGGAAATCTTTTTGAATCCAAATCCAGCTTTAAACTTCTCCACAACAGTATTACGGACCTGCCTGGTGTGTTCCTTGGTCTTCATGATGCTCTCTGCGCTTTCAACAGAACCCTGAGACTATCACAGAGCAGGTGCATTTATACAGAGACTTGATTACACACAGGTGGATTCTATTTATCACCATCAGTCATTTAGGACAACATTGGATCATTCAGAGATCCTCGCTGAACTTCTGGAGTGAGTTTGCTGCACTGAAAGTAATGGGGCCGAATAATTTTGCACGCACCATTTTTCAGTTTTTTATTTGCTAAAAAAGTTTAAAATATCCAATAGATTTCGTTCCACTTCACAATTGTGTCCCACTTGTTGGTGGTTCTTTACAAAAAATAAAAATTTTATATAGTTTCATAGTTAGTAAGGTTGAATAAAGACACCAGTCCATCTAGTTCAACCTGAGTAAGTGTCTACAATTGTCCCTTTCCCTGTACATTGTACACTCACATAGGTCCCTACCCTCAAGGAGCCCACAATCCTAGGTCCCCATTCATATACTAGGGCCAATTTTGGACAGAAGACAATTAATCTAACTGCATGTCTTTGGTTTGTGGGAGGAAACCAGAGTACCTGAAGGAAACCCACGCAGGCACAGGGAGAACATGCAAACTCCAGGCAAATAGTGTTGTGGTTGGGATTCAAACCAGCGACCCTTCTTACTGCTAGGTGAGAGTGCTAACCACTACACCACTGTGCCGCCCCATATCTTTATGTTTGAAGCCTGAAATGTGGCAAAAGGTTGAAAAGTTCAAGGGGGCCAAATACTTTCGCAAGGCACTGTAGATGGATATAGCGGTGTATACTGGGTTCAGAGCACGCAGACAGCACGCACAATCTCCTACCACTGACTGCAAGCTCTATTTAAAATGAGCAAGATAGCTAGCTATATAGATGGATATAGCGGTGTATACTGGGTTCAGAGCACGCAGACAGCACACACAATCTCCTACCACTGACTGCAAGCTCTAGTGAAAACGAGAAAGATAGTTAGCTATATAGGTGGATATAGCGGTGTATACTGGGTTCAGAGCACGCAGACAGCACGCACAATCTCTTACCACTGACTGCAAGCTCTATTTAAAACGAGCAAGATAGTTAGCTATATAAATGGATATAGTGGTGTATACTGGGTTCAGAGCACGCAGACAGCATGCACAATCTCCTACCACTGACTGCAAGCTCTATTTAAAACGAGCAAGATAGCTAGCTATATAGATGGATATAGCGGTGTATACTGGGTTCAGAGCACGCAGACATCACGCACAATCTCCTACCACTGACTGCAAGCTCTATTTAAAACAAGCAAGATAGTTAGCTATATAGGTGGATATAGCGGTGTATACTGGGTTCAGAGCACGCACAATCTCCTACCACTGACTGCAAGCTCTATCAAAAAAGAGAAATATAGCTAGCTATATAGGTGAATATAGCGGTGTATACTGCGGTCAGGGCACGCAGACAACAACCACTACAGAAGAGCAAGAACGAAAAATCGGCCGATAACGATCGTGTATACTGTGTTGAAGGTACACAGAACACCCACTAACTCCTACAGACACCAACACACTACACAAGGCCGCCGTGCTGGCGGCCTTATATAGTGTGGGGCGTGTACTACACAGCCTGAGCTATGATTGGCCACAGGCATCCTGCCTGTGGCCAATCATGGCTCTCCTCGCTGCCGGCGCTAAAATTGGCCAAGCATGCTGGGTCACAGTGCATGCTTGGCCAATCATGAGCCAGCAATGCACTGCGATGGCGCAGTGCATTGTGGGCCGTGAGCGCCACACGAATTTGGCGCGAACGGCCTATAACATTCGGAATTCGCCAAACGGGCAAACAGCCTATGTTCGAGTCGAACGTATGTTCGACTCGAACACGAAGCTCATCCCTACGCATCAGCCCAATCTTTCATACTGTCGACATTTCATTATTAATGTTGCTATGAAACTCCTGTCTGCAAGTGTATATTTGGTTTAGTTTTAATTTTCCTACTGGAGCTAATTTTTTAACTATCATGTAAAAAAATGGGTTGTTTAGTAGTAGTACCAAAGGGCATACCTTTGGTACTACTACTAAACAACCCATTTTTTTATACAATATTGACTAATATTTTTCATAAAAACCCCACTTTGGGGGAACCCTTCTCCCTTGAGTGATATATTAAGAGCAAGACATTTCAGGATTGATGGCAGGCTGGAGAAGACCACAAAGCTTTTGAGAACGGGCAAGAGATTAGGTCCTGAGATTTGTGGGGATGATAAAAAGAGCGGGATATCATCTGCAAACATTCATAGTTTGTGCGGTTGACCTCCTAATTCAATTCCAGTTATTGTAGGATTGGTTCTGATTTGTTGGGCTAAGGTTTCCAGTATAATCACAAATAAGAGAGGGGATAATGGGCAACCCTGACGTGTGCCTCTTTCAATATTAAAAGATTCTGATTTATATCCTGCCTATTTTACGTATGTTTTGGGTGTATTATAGAGTGCATATATGAAGTGTGGGCCAAACCCCCATTTTTGTAAAGAATATTGCATGTAGGGCCAAGAAACCGTATTGAATGCCCTCTTGATATCCAAAGATATAAAGCAAGAGGGGCTCATTTTTTTAACGATAAGCACTCTACACACATTATCACCCGATTGTCTATTCGGCACAAAGCCTACTTGATACTTGTGTATTAAATTTCCTATGATTCGGTTAAGGCACTTCGCTAAAATTTTTGCTAGTAGTTTGATATCTAGATTCAACAGAGAGATGAGGCAATAATTTGAGCAGGAGGAATCATCAGAGGTTTCGGGATCATGCAAACAATTGCCATAAGTGATTCTTGTCTGAAAAGGTGACCCTCTAACAATATATTAAATGCCTCAACTAAAATAGGGGAGAGGATTTCTGTAAACGTACGATAATATAAAGCAGGGTATCCATCTGGACCTGGTCTTTTATTTATTTTCAATTCTCTGATGGAATTAGCTACTTCTTCCATTGTTATTGGTTCTTCTAATAGATTCTTTTGAGCATGGGATAATTCTGGTAGTGTGATAGTTGAGAGAGTCAGCTTCAGTAGGATTGGACTCATCAGTTGACTTTTACAAAGAAGCTAGATGGGTTTAATTTGTGTACAATTTTGACTGGGTTGCTAGTGTAATTGTGTTTTAATAACTGTAAACGGATTGGTTGGAACGACTTGTTTCATGTATTTAGTGCTCGTGCTAGATATGTGCCTGGCTTATTAGTTTTAATGTAAAAATTATGTCTAGTGTGTTTGAAAGTTTTGTCTACAGATTCCGTCATATTCTAGACGTGTTTTTTCCAATTGAGATTTCGTAGTTAGAGAAGGGTTATCTTGAAAAGCTATGAATGCTGTAATAAATTCAGATTCTAGTTTATGGGCAAGGGCTTTACGTTCTCTTTTAAATATAGCCATTTGTCTCTGCAAAACAACACGCAAAACACAGGTTTGTGATCTTCCCAGAGTGTTAGGGGGGAGATGTCTGGATTTTTGTTATGTAATAAGTATTCCTTTAAAGCTTGTTCAACTTTCAGGCATTGAGATGGATGTTTGAGCATTATATCCGGAAGGTACCAAGTTGGATCATGTGCTTTTGGTATGGTGGAGGCTATGGTTGTATAAATTGTATTATGATCCGACCATGGAATGGGGATTATGTTAGACGCAAGTAATTCTTGTAACATACCAATGGTTAGGAAAATATGGTCAATACGTGTGAAAGATTGGTGAGGGTGCGAAAAGTAGGTGATTCTTTTTTTTTGTAGCGTTACTTTCTCTCCATATGTCAGCCAAGTTATATTTAGATAGGAGTTGAGAGAAAGGTAGTTTGGTCAAGGATCTGTGTGGGATATAGGGTGGTTTATCGAGAAACGGGAGGAGGACCTGCTTGGAATCCCCACCCATTATCACTGTTCCAATTTTATGTGTGCTTACCACTTGCAAAAGGTGCAAGAGGAAGGATGTGGGTTGTTTATTGGGGACGTAGTTTGAGATAATTGTAACTGCTGTATCCATTATATGTCCCCTGAGTATTAAATATTGTCCTTCTGGATCTTTAATTTCTGATAATAGGGTGAATGGGGTGGACTGATGGAACACGATGACGGTTCCCCTTTGTTTTGAGTTGGCTGATGCCGTAAAAAATTGTGGGTAGAAGGGAAACATAAATTTAGGTGTGGCATTTTTGGTGAAGTGAGTTTTTTGTAGGCATACAATGTGTGCCTTCCCTGTGTGGAAAGTGTGAAATGCTTTGGTCCTTTTCTGTGGTACATTTATACCCTGAACATTCAGGGATAGGATATTTATTGGTGCCATGGTAACTGTTTAAAATGATTCATCTTACCAAGTAGTATATGGTTCTGGCTGAATGGATCAACCTGTGTGAACTGAAAAGATATGGAGGAAGAGAAGAATCCAGTGGAGTCTGGAGTAGAGAAGAAAATAAAAACATAAAATGTTAGAAGATACATATTTAGATTTATCTGAAGGAAAGGTTCAAAAATAGCCTGTGATAGGGGATACAGATCCCCATTAGGGGAAGGAACGCCTGCGTCGAACTCCAACATATTATGGGTGGGTGAATGAGGAAAGCTAAGGAGGGCGCATGGATCTCCTGCATGAAGGGAAAAATCCCTATAATAAGAGCATGTAAAGATGCCTGTGTATTTAGATTGTAGGGTATTAAATAGTTACTGTGCTAGTAAAGCCAGGAAACTTACAATGGATTAGTAACATTTTGAGAGAACTTGTTCATTTATCAAGAGACCTTTCAGGTCTATGAGAAGTATGGGAACTAGTAACTGGTACCATGAAAAGAACTTAGGTCCTCTATGAAACTTTTGAAGTAGCATACAATCATTGTACTTGCTTGCATATTGTCTTTACTACCTCATTTTAACTTTAATTAATAAACAAACAGTCATATGTTGACCACATAAAAGGAAACATTGTACTATATAGTATGTTTTCACAAATTAGGGATAATTTAGGGATGACTGTAGTAAAAGGCTTATAAAAGGAAATAACTGAATGAACTTATGGCCTACAGATATCCCCAGATATAACTGGTTCCTTGCTTATGTTTATGCTACTAATAACCTTTTAATAGTCAATGTGTTCAGGGGCTACAGATATTCTGTAAAAAGTTTCCTAAGAGCTTTTAGGGGCCAAGTGGGAGTTAGCAAGATGGTATCACATAACCTCTAGGTAATATAACCTTATTTTGGTTTGTGAAAAATAGTAAAAGGCCCTAAGAATTCAAACCCTTTGGGGAATAGGCTCGAAGTAAGGTCTTAGATGAGGTTACTATGGATTTAAATTGTTAGTCCATAGAATCTTCCTAGTCTAAAGGAGTAGACCCATCTGCTTCTTTTATGGGAATGTTGACTACCATTTTTCCCTGAATTTTGCAGCACGATGCTTGGAGGTGAAGATGAGGCTGCTCTTCTATGCTGTGGAGAAGAGTTGATTGTAGCTTGCATCAGATGTAGGTTAAGTAAGGTCTGTTGCAACTCATCTGCAGTTCTGCATGTGTATCTGGTGCCATGATAAGTAAAACAGATTGAAAAGGGGAAACCCCATTGATATGTTATGTTATGGCATTGAAGTTCCATTAGCTGGGTTTTTATTGAGCGCCTTTTTGCAATGGTTATGGCCTTGAAAGGTTAAATCTTTTTTCTCTCTAGCAGCTGCCAATAGCTGTTCCTTCACCCGGTAGTAATGGAATTTTGTGATTATGTCTCTTGGGGGTCCATTTGGTTTTTTAGCTGTAAGGGCACGGTGTATCCTGTCTAATTCCAAACGTTCGATTGGAATGGCCAGTTGAAGTTCTCGGAATAAAGCTGTGATTGTAGATTGTAGGTCTGTCACATATTCAGGAATGCACCTTATGCGCAGATTGAATCTCCTGGCTCTATTTTCATAATCTTCCCATTTAGATTGGAGTGTTAAACACCCCTCTTTTAAATTTTACATTCCAGCCATATATTTTAGTGCATTCATTTCAATTTCATCCACTTTGAGCTCTAATGCAGCCGTGTGATTACCCAATTCTCTAATCTCTTTAGTGAGGCTACTTGTTATTAGCTCAGAGCTCTACTTTAATGCCTTATGTAGCATTCTCTCAAATTGTTGTAAAAGAGCAGGGGATGCTATAGATACTTGTGAGGAGTCCTGTGAGAGGATTTATTCAGTTTCTGATTCGTCAGGTGAGTCTAACTGAGATAGCTTCTCCCTGTGGGTGCGTACTGAGGCAGTGAATGAAAAGGGAGCCGGCGCAATTTTAGCAGCGGTGCACGCTTGTGTGTCCCTTGTGAGGAGATTTTTGTTTTTGCTTGGGTTTCCCCCAATACCATTTTTCCGGTTCAAACATTGTCTGCCGGTTCCTGAATGGGTACCTTACAATCCTGCCTTCACCACTATATATTGTGGCTTTTCCCTTTGGCGGTACAGAGCTCTAGCTATGCATAACCACTTCTCTAGACTCCACGCATGCGCCCCCCAATAATAACTTTTTTAACCCCTCGTGTCTAACTGAATATGCCATATGTTCTAAACAATTACCCAACTGTATAAGATAATAGTTCTTATTCTCTTGGTACTTATTTATCATTTCACAATATAAAATATTTCCCTTTAACTAAACACAGTCTTGGACCACCTGGACCAGATGGCATCCACCCATGGATGCTAAATGAATTGAGCTCTGTCATTTCAAAGCCATTGTTTCAAATTTTTAATGAGTGGAATGGTACCACTGGATTGAGGTAGGACCAATGCGGTGCCCATATTTTAAAAGCTATCAAAGTCTTTACCAAGTAACTATAGACCTGTTAGTTTAACTTCTTAATTCTTTGTTGGGAAGATGCTGGAGAGTTTAATAAAAGATCTCATAGGTGAGTTCTTGCTGGAAAAAAATATTTTAAGCAACAGACAGCATGGATTCATGAAAGGCAGAAGTTGTCAAACCTGATTCCTTTTTAAGAGGAGGTAAGTAAAATCTTAGACAAAGGAGTGACTGTGAATTTTGCAAAAGTGTTTGACACAGTTCCCCACACACAGCTAATGCATAAGGTTAAGTCTACAGGCTTGGAAAAATCAATTTGTAAATGGATAGAAAACTGTATCAAAGACCAAATTCAGACAGTAGTGGTTAATGATTCTTACTCTGAATGGTCTAAGGTTATCAGTGGTGTACCCCAAGGTTCAATGTTGGGACCCTTCCTTTTTATTATCTTTAACCCCTTGCCGACCAGCACACGACAATGTACGTCAGCACATTGGCGTGGCTGGGCAAATGGGTGTACAGGTACGTCCCCTTTAAATTGCGGCATTGTGGGCACACACACGCCACTGCGTACTCTGGGACCGTGCCCATGGGTCCCGCAGACTTGCTGTCCACTGGGGGCCCGTGATCATGTCACGGAGCACCAGAACGGAGATGTAAACTTGGCATTTCCCTGTTCTGACTAGCAACAGGACAGATCTACTGCTCCCTGTCATTGGGAGCAGTGATCTCTGTCATGTTCTAGTGAGACAATCCCCCCTCCCACGGTTAGAATCACTCCCTAGAACACCCTTAAGGCTTCATGCACACGAGACGCTGTTAACTGCGTGTTCAGAGGCAGTTGGACAATTCAACTGCCCCTGAACTCATTCAATGTTATCCTATGTGTGCATGTACACAGTCTAGTTTTTTGCCGTTTTTATGCAGTTGCGTTTAACCTTGTTTTTCCAGAAGCAAAAAATGGGTTCAGACGCAAAAGTTTCCACGTTCAGATGCAAAACGCGGCAAAACGCAGTAAAACGCGGCAAAACGCCGCTACCGCGTTTTGACGTGTTTTCGTTTATAAACGTTTTTAAAGGTGACCTATTTTTTTGACATAAAAAATCTCAAAAATGATTGCAAATGATGAAAAACCATTAAAAACATATTTTAAACAATTGAAATTGCAAGTGGACAATTCACAACTTGTGGCAAGTGACATGGCAGGTGGCAGGTGGCAAGTGACGTGGCAAGTGGACAATCCATAACTTTTGGCAAGGGACATGGCAGGTGAAGTGGCAAGTGATGTGGCAAGTGGACAATCCACAACTTGTGGCAGGTGACGTGGCAAGTGGACAATCCACAACTTGTGGCAGGTGACGTGGCAGGTGACGTGACAAGTGGACAATCCACAACTTGTGGCAAGTGACATGGCAGGTGGCAAGTGATGTGGCAAGTGGACAATCCACAACTTGTGGCAAGTGACGTGGCAGGTGAAGTGGCAAGTGACATGGTAAGTGGACAATCCACAACTTGTGGCAGGTGAAGTGGCAGGTGACGTGTCAAGTGACCTGGCAGGTGACGTGGCAAGTGGACAATCCACAACTTGTGTCAGGTGACGTGGCAAGTGAAGTGGCAAGTGGACAATCCACAACTTGCGGCAGGTGACGTGGCAGGTGATGTGGCAAGTGACCTGGCAGGTGACGTGGCTAGTGACATGGCAGGTGGACAATCCACAACTTGTGGCAGGTGGCGTGGCAGGTGACGTGGCAAGTGACGTGACAAGTGGACAATCCACAACTTGTGGCAGGTGACGTGGCAAGTGGACAATCCACAACTTGTGGCAAGTGACATGGCAGGTGGCAAGTGACGTGGCAAGAGGGCAATCCACAACTTGTGGCAAGTGACGTGGCAGGTGAAGTGGCAAGTGGCATGGCAAGTGGACAATCCACAACTTGTGGCAGGTGACGTGGCAAGTGACCTGGCAGGTGAAGTGGCAAGTGACATGGTAAGTGGACAATCCACAACTTGTGGCAGGTGAAGTGGCAGGTGACGTGTCAAGTGACCTGGCAGGTGACGTGGCAAGTGGACAATCCACAACTTGTGTCAGGTGACGTGGCAAGTGAAGTGGCAAGTGGACAATCCACAACTTGCGGCAGGTGACGTGGCAGGTGATGTGGCAAGTGACCTGGCAGGTGACGTGGCTAGTGACATGGCAGGTGGACAATCCACAACTTGTGGCAGGTGGCGTGGCAGGTGACGTGGCAAGTGACGTGACAAGTGGACAATCCACAACTTGTGGCAGGTGACGTGGCAAGTGGACAATCCACAACTTGTGGCAAGTGACATGGCAGGTGGCAAGTGACGTGGCAAGAGGGCAATCCACAACTTGTGGCAAGTGACGTGGCAGGTGAAGTGGCAAGTGGCATGGCAAGTGGACAATCCACAACTTGTGGCAGGTGACGTGGCAAGTGACCTGGCAGGTGACGTGGCAAGTGGACAATCCACAACTTGTGGCAGGTGACGTGGCAAGTGACCTGGCAAGTGGACAATCCACAACTTGTGACAGGTGACGTGGCAGGTGACGTGGCAAGTGACCTGGCAGGTGATGTGGCAAGTGACCTGGCAGGTGACGTAGCAAGTGATGTGGCATGTGGACAATCCACAACTTGTGGCTGGGGATGTGGCAGGTGACGTGGCAAGTGACGTGGCAAGTGGACAATCCACAACTTGTGGTAGGTGACGTGGCAGGTGACGTGGCAAGTGATGTGGCAAGTGGACAATCCACAACTTGTGGCAGGTGATGTGGCTGGTGACGTGACAAGTTGACAATCCACAACTTGTGGCAGGTGGCATGGCAGGTGATGTGGCAAGTGGACAATCCACAACTTGTGGTAGGTGAAGTGGCAGGTGACGTGGCAAGTGATGTGGCAAGTGGACAATCCACAACTTGTGGCAGGTGATGTGGCTGGTGACGTGGCAAGTGGACAATCCACAACTTGTGGCAAGTGACGTGGCAGGTGATGTGGCAAGTGATGTGACAAGTGGACAATCCACAACTTGTGGCAGGTGACGTGGCAAGTGGACAATCCACAACTTGTGGCAAGTGATGTGGCAGGTGATTTGGCAAGTGATGCGGCAAGTGGACAATCCACAACTTGTGGCAGGTGATGTGGCAGGTGATGTTTCAAGTGACGTGGCAAGTGGACAATACACAACTTGTGGCAGGTGATGTGGCAAGTGACCCGGCAGGTGACGTGGCAGGTGATGTGGCAAGTGATGCGGCAAGTGGACAATCCACAACTTGTGGCAGGTGATGTGGCTGGTGACGTGGCAAGTGGACAATCCACAACTTGTGGCAAGTGACGTGGCAGGTGATGTGGCAAGTGATGTGACAAGTGGACAATCCACAACTTGTTGGAGGTGACGTGGCAAGTGGACAATCCACAACTTGTGGCAAGTGACGTGGCAGGTGATGTGGCAAGTGATGCGGCAAGTGGACAATCCACAACTTGTGGCAGGTGATGTGGCAGGTGATGTTTCAAGTGACGTGGCAAGTGGACAATCCACAACTTGTGGCAGGTGATGTGGCAAGTGACCTGGCAGGTGACGTGGCAGGAGACGTGGCAAGTGGACAATCCACAACTTGTGGCAAGTGAGGTGGCAGGTGATGTTTCAAGTGACGTGGCAAGTGGACAATCCACAACTTGTGGCAGGTGACGTGGCAAGTGACGTGGCAGGTGACATGGCAGTTGACATGACAGGTGACATGGCAAGTGACGTGGCAAGTGACGGGGCATGTGACGTGGCAAGTGGACAATCCACAACTTGGGGCAGGTGACGTGGCAAGTGGACAATCCACAACTTGTGGCAAGTGACGTGGCAAGTGGACAATCCACAACTTGTGGCAAGTGACGTGGCAGGTGGCAAGTGACGTGGCAAGTGGACAATCCACAACTTGTGGCAAGTGACGTGGCAAGTGATGTGGCAAGTGACGTGGCAAGTGGACAATCCACAACTTGTGGCAAGTGACGTGGCAAGTGATGTGGCAAGTGACGTGGCAAGTGGACAATCCAAAACTTGTGGCAAGTGACGTGGCAGGTGATGTAGCAAGTCACATGGCAAGTGGACAATCCACAACAGGTGGCAAGTGACATGCTAAATACAAGTACACTGCTGCTCTCACAGCTGCTGCTACTCTCTCTGGTCTCACAAAATTGCTGAAATAGTTAATAATACTGTTTTTTGAGCTGGGGAGGGTCTATGATGTTAGCTTTAACTAAACGCTTCTAGATGCAAATGCGGTAGAACGCGGTAAAACACTGCTAAATCGCGGCAAACCGTGCCTTTCTAAACGCCGGTTTCAGCTTTTAAAAACATGTGTCCAGCAGAGTTTGCATCTGCATCTCGTGTGCATGAAGCCTAACCCCTTGATTGGCCCCTAGTGTTTAACCCCTTCCCTGCCATTTACACAGTAATCAGTGCATTTTTATAGCACTGATCGCTGTATAAATGACAATGCACCCAAAATAGTGTCAAAAGTGTCTGATGTGTCCGCCATAATGTCGCAGTCACGATAAAAATTGAAGATTGCCGCCATTACTAATAAAAACAAATATAATAAAAATGCCATAAATCTATCCCCTATTTTGTAGACGCTATAGCTTTTGCGCGAACCAATCAATATGCATTTTTTTTCTTTTTTTACCAAAAATATGTAGAAGAATACATGTCGGCCTAAACTGGGAAAGAAATTTGTTTTTTTAGATTTTGGGGATATTTATTATAGCAAAAAGTAAAAAATATTGCTTTTTTTTCAAAATTGTCGCTCTTTTTTTGTTTATAGTGCAAAAAATAAAAACCGCAGGGGTGATCAAATACCACAAAAAGAAAACTCTATTGGTGGGGAGAAAAGGACGACAATTTTGTTGAGGTGCAACGTCGCATGGCTGCGCAATTGTCAGTTGAAGCAATGCAGTGCTGTATTGCAAAAAGTGCTCTGGTCAGGAAGGGGGTAAATCCTTCCGAACTGAAGTGGTTATAAATGATATAGGATCTTGGATTAAAAGTACCATTAAGTGTTTTCAGATGAAACCAAGCTATGCAGTGGAATGATTCCAACTTATAAGCCATCCTCATTGCACTTTTTAAATGGGAAACTGTGACCAGGTCTACTTTTTACTCTTGGTGTTTAGTTAAAATATTTTTTTTGCTAATAAATTACTTAGAAACCCCAAAAATTATATATATATATATATATATATATATATATATATATATATATATATATATATATATATATATATATATATATATATATATATATATATATATTTTTTTTTTTTTAAATAAGAACAGTAAAGTTAGCCCAATTTTTTTGTATATTGTGAAAGATAATGTTAATATCGAGTAAATTGATACTCAACATGTCATGCTTCAAAATTGTGACTGCTTGTGGAATGGCGACAAACTTTAGCACTTAAAAATCTCCATAGGCATTGTTTAAAAATCTCTACAGGTGATCAGTTTTGAGTTAGAGGAGGTATAGTGCTAGAATTTTTACTCTCGCTTTAGCACTCTAGCAATCATGGTGATACCTCACGTGTGGTTTGAACACTGTTTTCATATGTGGGTGTGACTTATGTATGCGTTCGCTTCTGCATGCATGCATGGAGGGACAGGGCAATTTAAAAGTTTTTTTTCCTATTTTATGTCTCATTTTTTATTTTTACACTGTCAAAAAAATTGCCCCACTTTTATTTCTATTATAAGGAATGTAAACATCCCTTGTAATAGAAAAAAAGCATGACTGGACCTCTTTAACTACTTAAGGACCAGAAAGATTTTCCCCTAATGACCAGGCCATTTTTGTGATACGGCACTGCGTCGCTTTAACTGACAATTGTGTGGTCGTGCTACACTGTACCCAAACAAAATTGACGTCTTTTTTTTTCACACAAATAGAGATTTCTTTTGCTGGAATTTGATTACCTCTGCGGTTTTAATTTTGAAATTTTTTTTTTTTTTTTACTTTTTGCTATAATACACATAAAAAAATATATATATAGATATATATATATATATATTAAAAACGTGTATTCATCAGCTTAGGCCGATATATATTCTTCTACATATTTTTGTTAAAAAAAATCGCAATGGGGATCTGCATTTTTTAGCAGGACTGCAACATTGCGGTGGACAAATCTGACTCCAAATTACACTTTTTGGGGACCATTGACATTATAACATTTGTCAATGTAAAATGATAATGGCAGGGAAGGGGTTAACACTAGGGGGCGATCAAGAGGTAAGTCTGTTCCCTAGGTGTGTTCTAACTGTAGGGGGAATGGGCTGCCAGGGACATGACAGAGATCACTGTTCCCAATCACTGAGAATAGAAGATCTCTGACATGTCATCTGGCAGAATGGGGAACCGCTTGTTTACACTGGGAGATCCTCCTTCTGCCTTTGTACTAGGCGATCGCGGGTTGCCAGTAGACATCTAGTCCGCCTGACCTGCAGGCACGCTTCCAGGCCTCCGGCATACGCCTGTCCACAAGTGTTCTGGCGCAAGCCGCCATACAGCTACGGCAATTCGCTCAGGAGATCTGACCTGCTGCCGAATAACGACAACGGCTGGTCGGCAAGTGGTTAATGTGAGATCTGGGGTCAAAAATGTATTTTTTTTTTCAATTAAAAAAGTGGTCACTTTAAGACCATTGTTTGGAATTGATGTTTGACATCGCTTTGTTATCCAATGGCATTAAGTCGAATGGGGGGCCATTATTCCCTCACCTGCCCATTATCATTCTGCCTATCAGAGAAAATCATTAAATGATCTCCGCCGCTACCAAAGGCTCTGGTAAGAAGCAGTGATGAATATACCATGGAGACCACTTTTATCTTAAAGTGGACCACTCACTGTTTAATCTGCTGTCATAACAATGATATTTAACATCAAAATAGCGTCATTTATCGACGGCGATCGGTCTGTAAGTGGTTAATGTTGATAAATGTAAAGTTATGCATTTGGGGGCTAAGAATATGCATGCATCATACATTCAAGGGGGAGTACAACTAGGAGAATACATAGTGGAGAAGGATCTGGGGGTTTTGGTAGATCATAAGCTCAATAATAGCATGCAATGCCAATCTGCGTTTCCAAAGCGAGCAAAGTCCTTTCTTGTATTATGCCGCGTACACACGATCAAACAAGCGGGTGGAAAAGTCCGGCAAACTCAAGTCCGCCAGACAATCCCCCCGTGTGTAGCCTCCGGCATATTTTTTGACCCAAAAGTACGGCAGACTTAGAAAGAAGTTTGCCACTCCAATTTTCCCGCCGGACTTGCATTTCGGCGGACATTCCGGCCGTGTGTATGCCACTCTGCCGTACTTTTAAAATGAGCGGACTTTTCCTGCCCAGAGAAAAGTCCGCTCATTTCGAGCGGGTCTCCAGGTAGGTGGGGCCCGCGAAGGAGACGCCGCTGGCCACCCCGCCACCTGGTATGGACTTAAAGGGGAACCCCAACGCCGAAAAAAATCGGCGTGGGGGTCCCCCCCAAGTCCACAACAGACCCTTGTCCGAGCACGCTACCCGGCCGGCCAGGAAAGGAGGGGCGAGCGAGCGCTCCCCCCTCCTGAGCCGTACCAGGCCGCGTGCCCTCAACATGGGGGGTGCCTTGGGGAAAAGCACCATGTTCCCATGTTGAAGAGGACAAGGGCCTCTTCCCGACAACCCTGGCCGTTGGTTGTCGGGGTCTGCGGGCGGGAGGCTTATCGGAATCCGATAAGGCCCCCCACCCTATGTGAATGAGTATGGGGTACAATGTACCCCTACCCATTCACCTGTAAAATAAAGTACAAGTCCACCGCTATCTTCTTGTAGCTCTTTTACTAGCGGAGGAGCCCGGCATTCTTCTTCGTCGCCGCGGCCTCTTCTTCCGACTTCGGGGGTCTTGTCCCCCTCTTCGGTTCTTCTGCCGCTGCCTTCCATTCTTCTGTTCTTGTCTTCTTCTTCAGATGTTGCCTCGCCGAGTCCTCCGCTCACAATGACGGGGAGCGGGCACGCGGCGACTTATATAGGGACAAGGGGCGGGGTCTTCGGTGGATGTCACATGGGTGGATGTCACATGGGTTGATGTCACATGGCGACAGTCCCAGCATCCAACGGGACTGTGACATCGTAAGGGGGCGGGGTCACCATGTGACCCTGGTATTTCCCGATATCTGCCTATCCAAGCTAATCCCATGTTCCCTCCGTCCACAATGCATGGAGTGTTTGCCTGTTGGTCGGCGAAAGGTCTCACTAAGGTATACGATGTTTACTTACACAGTTCGGGTAAACCTAAGCCTTTCCAGATGCTGGCTGGGCAATTCTCGCTACCAATGACTCATTTCTTCTACTACCACCAGCTACTCAGCTATCTGAAGAATTGCCATGGACCCACTACGAACCCGTTTCAAAAATCCTTTATAGATACGATATTGCAAAATGGAGACTACTCTATCTCGACCATTTATACCTGTCTAATCTCCCACCAATCCGCCAAATACCATCTTCAACCATTTCAAAAGTGGGCGGACATATTTGACGATATGGACCTCCCCATGAAGCTATTGGAGGGCTACAATCAAGTCAGGCATGTCACGGTCTCCGAAACATGGAGGGAGACTCAATTCAAAATTTTGCACAGAGCCTATTACCCCTTCTGTGTTAACCGTACCGACCCCAAGGGGCGGGGTCATCGGTTGATGTCACATGGGTTGATGTCACATGGTGACAGTCCCGGTATCCTCTGGGACTGTGACATCATAAGGGGGCGGGGTCACCATGTGACATCAACCGATGACCCCACCCTTTGTCCCTATATAAGTCGCCACGCAGCGCGTTCCTGGCATTGCGGCCGGAGAGAACGTCGAGTCAACATCTCCAGGAGAAGAAGAAGAAGGAGGAGAAGAAGAAGAATGGAAGACGGCGTCGACAGCGACGACAGAAGACCGGGCCACCGCCTGTAAAAGAGCTATAAGAAGAAGCGGTGGCCCAGCAGAAGAACCGAAGAGGGGGACCCCCGAAGTCGGAAGAAGAATGCCGGGCTCCTCCGCTAGTAAAAGAGCTACAAGAAGATAGCGGAGGAGTCCGGCGAGAAGACCCCCGAAGACGGAAGACCCCCGGAGCTGTGCAATAAACTATTTTATCTTGTGTGTTGTGTTTTTTTTTGTACTTTATTTTACAGGTGAATGGGTAGGGGTACATTGTACCCCATACTCATTCACATAGGGTGGGGGGCCGGTATCTGGGGCCCCCTTATTAAAGGGGGCTCCCGGATTCCGATAAGCCCCCCGCCTGCAGACCCCGACAACCAACGGCCAGGGTTGTCGGGAAGAGGCCCTTGTCCTCATCAACATGGGGACAAGGTGCTTTGGGGTGGGGGGGCCGCGCGGCCCCCCCTTCCCCAAGGCACCCCCCATGTTGAGGGCACGCGGCCTGGTACGGCTCAGGAGGGGGGGTGGGCGTTTGCTCGCCCCTCCTTTCCTGGCCGACCGGGTAGTGTGCTCGGCCAAGGGTCTGCTGTGGACTTTGGGGGGACCCCCACGCCGATTTTTTTCGGCGTTGGGGTTCCCCTTTAAGTCCATACCAGGCGGCGGGGCCAGCGGCGTCTCCTTCGCGGGCCCCGCCTACCTGGAGACGCGCTCGAAATGAGCGGACTTTCCTCCTCGTGTGTGGGCGAGTCTGTTCATTTCAAAAGTAGGGCGGATAGTACGGCGGACTTAGTATGCCGTATTAGTCCGCTCAAAAAGTGCCGTGTGTGGGCAAGTAGCCCGTTCGGAAAGTCCGATGGACAGTCTGGCGGGAAGTCCGCCAGACTAAGTACGTCGGACAAACGGCTACGTGTGTACGCGGCTTTAAGAGAGGTATGGACTCCAGAGAGAGAGATATCATTTTGTCCCTGTTCAAATTATTTGTAAGACCTTATCTGGAATATGCAGTTCAGTTTTTGGCACCAGTTCTCAAAAAAGGATATCAGGGAACTGGAGAAAGTGCAGAGAAGAGACATGGAGGAGCTCAGTTATGAGAAAGATTAGAGGAACTGAATTTGTTTTCTCTTGAAAAGAGGAGATTAAGGGAGGATATGATCAACATGTACAAATAAATAGGTGGTCCATATAGTGAACTTGGTGTTGAGTTATTCACTTTAAGGTCATCACAGAGGACAAAAAATTTAATCTCCAAATGTGGAAAGGCTTCTTCACAGTAATGCCCTGTACACAGGGTTGGACATTCTGACGACAAAAAAAATAAATAAAATTCTTAGGGATTTTGGCCCAAACTTGTCTTGCATACATACGGTCGCACAAAGTTGTTGGAAAATCAGATTGTTCAGAACGAGGTGACATACAACACATACCAAGAGACTATAAATGGGTCAGCAGCCAATAGCTTTCGTCTCATAATTTATTCTGAGCATGCGTGGCAATTTGTGCGTCGGATTTGTCTACACACGATCAGAATTTAAAAGATCGGATTTTGTTGTCGGAAAATTTGAGATCCAGCTCTCAACTTTGTGTGTCAGAAATTCCGACGGAAAAGTCCGATGGAGCCCAGACACGATCAGATTTTCCGACAACACAATCCGATCGCACATTTTCCGTCGGAAAGTCCGACCGTGTGTACAGGGCACAAGAGCTGTGCAAATGTGGAATAGACTCCCTCCAGAGGTGGTTCTGGCCAGCTCAGTAGATTGCTATAAAAAAGCCTGGAGTCTTCCCTAAATGTACACATATTTTTTTTTTGGGTTGAACTAGATGGACCTGCGTGTCTTTTTTCAACTTGACTAACTATGTAACTACCTGTAACAGTCACTATAATCTCTTTTAAATGGTTACTATTGTTTTAAAAAGTTGATCTTTCTAAATGTGCAGTTTTCGTTCGGAATAATAACTGGTGATTCTTGATTTAAAAAAGCCCTTGCTGAAGTAGTTCTCTATTGGTGATAACACCCTGTCCTTGTCTCTGTGCTATGCTCCAAGCATTGTCACCCTGTCATATGGACTCCTGATAGAGACTACAAGTAGGCTTGCCAGTGCATATTACATAGGCATGTTCTGTCATTGTCACCATCTGGAAGCATGTCAAAAGTAATGATGAACAGCTGACACTGGAGCATGCAAATGTACAAATGAAGTGGCTGCAAATAGGCTGCAGGAAATCAGCACCACTGTAATGTAATGTATTGTAAAGTGTAATTCAATACATATCAAAAGCTTTTAGTCTGTTACAGCATGGTTTTACTACATTTTGGTTTAAAGTCAAGAAAAGGTTGTTTGATGCTTCCTTGACTCACTACATGCAAATTAGAATTAGTAAATATGATTCTGGTTTTGACGTTATAGAAACATAAATGTGTGATGAACGTTTCCTTTCCCACATCAGCACAGTTTTAACCAATTATCTTGCTCAAATTTTCCCCAGCCAATGCATCATTCCAATTATTTATTTGCAGATTTTTAAATTAGGCTACATACAATTTCCATTCCATTCTCTCAAAGCTCTGCTAATATTTCATTTTTATTTCTATGCTCCTCTTTTTCAGACTAACTGTTTATTGCAGCCAATTATTTCAGCTCAGATATAGAGCTAGATAGATTTTCACTCTGTGTTTTTTAGCAAAATATTTAATCTGCAATGTCTCTTCTCTATAGCATAGACATATATGCTTCCTACTTGTAGTTCACAACTTTTTTACTTGTAGTTCAACGTTTTTTTACTGTCGTTTCTGAGTACATTGAAATAATAACATAAAAAAATCTTATTGTTATGGGTTATATTCAAACACATCTGCTTATATAATTCATATACTAGTTTGGTTAAATATGTTTTATTACTAATATGTATAAAAACATGTTATCTTTGAATTCTGATAAGAGGCAGAGATGTAGATCAAAGTCTTGCAGAAGAATGGATAACATTTTAGATTGTTTGAAAACTCAAATAGAATTGTATTCAGGATTTGGAAACGGGTTGAGGCACTCAGGTCTTTCACGGTACAACATGAACTCACAACACTAAATTCTTATTAAAAATCGTAATATTTATTACAGAAATCAAATGTTAAAAAAATCTTTTCACAAATATTGCCAACTGTTAGACAGTAGAACACAGAACATAGAAGAACACAAAATATTCCCCTTCAAAGATTGGATATTTATGAAATAGTATCCTCCCAACCATAGGAGATCTACATTAGCAATGGTCCGGTCTCTCACTCGACATGTTTCACAGGTAATCCGCTTTATCAGACGTTTTGGTAGGGGGAATATAGATCTGTAGAAAAGTGGAATAGTGATAATATACAGAAAAATATATTCAAGATATAGACAGGCATAGATGTATAGACATGCACGTGTGTGTGCAGCAAGAAAACTGCAGGGCAAAATGTCATCAGACAATAGCAAAGGCATAATATTGTATCCTTGGCATAAGATAAAGCAAAATTGTACCATAGCATTCCCCAACTTGTTTATACCTTGAATATAATTTTCTGTATATTATCACTATGTCTACTTTTCTACAGATCTATATTCCCCCAACTAAAACTCCTGAAGAAGCGGGTTACCCACGAAACATGTTGCGTGAGAGACTGGATCATTGCTAATGTAGATCTGGAGGATACTTTTTTTTTGCCAACTCAGCGAATTCTGTAGAGAGACTCAAATCAACTTTCCATTCATTACTGTCTCTTTTCGTCTTCACATCATTGTAGCATATTTATTACTCTTATATATATTCACTCACCTTTTTTTTTCTTTTTTTTATAACTATTTATTCCTTATTAATATCAAAGGGGATTTTACATATCATATATTTCGCAGATCCCACCCTAGTTCTTTCCCCCCCCCCCTCCCACCTCCCCAATATAGCAATATTGTCAGTATTTTTTTTTCCTTTCCCTTTCCCAACTCCCGTATAGGTCTTTACACTCTTAGTTGTTCTGCATAGCTCCAAGCTTTCTTAAAATCTTTCCAACATTTCCATTTTCTATCAATGTGTCTTTTTTATTTCCATTACCTATACTTAGGCTTTCCATGATGAATGTTTCCTCCACTGCATCCACCCACTCCCAGATCGTTGGACATTCCACCTCCTGCCATTTCTTAGGTATCAATTTTTTTCCTGCATTTAGGAGGTGTGGAATTATTGTCGCTTGATATTGTTTTACCCCCCCTCTATGCCATGAAAAAGTACTATCCAAGGATCTGCTTTCACTGTTATTTTGGTTATTTCTTTTACCTTTTGTAAAATCTTACCCCAATATGTTTTTTATTTTTTTATCCCTCTACCTGGTGGGAAATATTCATTTTCCTTCAGTGCTATTAACGGTGAATTATAGTGACCGTTTAATTTTTTATATACCCCATCCCAAATCTTAAGTGTGTTCCGTGTCAATTCATTTGTATTTGAATCTAGTGTCCTGTATTTTGGAGGGTTCCACACTATCTTACTAAGTTGCGCCTTACTGTATGTGATTTCTAGATTCACCCACCTTTTTTCCCTTCCTTTATCCCCTACCCATTCAACAATTCTCGGTAGCACAATCACCTTATAATATTTTTGGATATCAGGGACTGCTAACCCCCCCCCCCCCCCCCCCCCACTTTTTTTCCTGTTTCAATATTGAAAATATTGAAAAAGAAATCCTTGGTTTTTTGTTGTTCCACACAGTCTATCAACAGGGATTTCAACTTTGAAAAATAACAAGCGGGTAATTAGATTGGCATCATCTGAAATTTATATAGAATCTTTGGAAGTATGAACATCTTTATCGCGTTTATATGTCCCAACCAGGAAAGTGATCTATTAGGTAATCTTTTAATTTCAGTTTTGATTGCATTTAGTAGTAGGATATAATTTAGTTTATATATCTTCTTCAAGGAGTTCGCTAATTTTATTCCTTCAGTTCTTTCCCCATGAAAATTTACATTCCTTTTGGAGCTGTTGTATTTCTTGTTTACTAACATTGATATTTAGGATTTAGGAATTTGCTTGGTTAATTTTGAAATTCGACAATTCCCCATAATATTCCAGGGTGTTAATTAATTTAGGCATTGTATTTCTAGGTTTACTAATATAGAACAATACATCATCCGCAAATGCTGCCAGTTTATGTACCTCATTCCCGACCTTGATTCCTGTTATTTCAGGGTCGTTTTGAATCGTAGAGAGTAATGGTTCCAGCGATATCACAAATAAAAGGGGTGATAGTGGGCACCCTTGTCTAGTCCCATTTTTCATATCAAAGGGAGCAGAGGGTGTCCCATTAATCCTTATAGTTGCTATGGGGTGATGGTATAATGTTTTAATCCATTGGACCATCTTTGATCCAAATCCCATTTTTTTCAATGTATGAAACATGAATCCCCAGTCTACCCTGTCGAAGGCTTTCTGAGCATGCGTCGACAGTAGTAGCATTGGGGGTCCCACCTACTCCCTCTGCGATGGCAACAAAAGGGTTCTCACCCCGTTGTCCCTTCCCACAGACAAACCCCACCTGGTTCGAGTGTACCAGTGAGTTCATGAGTGCCTTCATTCTGCCAGCTACTATTTTTGTGAATACCGTATATACTCGAGTATAAGCCGAGATTTTCAGCCTCTTTTTTGAGGCTGAAAGTGCCCCCCTCGGCTTATACTCGAGTCATCGCTGTCTGCCCGCTCGATCAGCGTGTCGAGCAGACAGACAGCGGCCATTCTATTCAAAAGCCGCGCCTCCGGCTCCGCCTTCGCCTGTGATAGGCGGAACACTGAATTTCCCAGCAGCCTGTGTTCCGCCTATCACGGACGTCGTATCATCCTCGTACTACGGACGAGGATGATACGACGTCTGTGATAGGCGGAACACAGGCTGCTGGGAAATTCAGTGTTCCGCCTATCACAGGCGAAGGCGGCGGCGCAGCTTTTGAACTTTACAATGGCCGCCGACGAAGAGGGCACGGGACGGCACGGCACGGGACGGGACGGGGGCAAGGCAAGGCACGACACGGGACGGATGCAAGGAGGCAAGGCACGGGACGGAGGCAAGGAGGCAAGGCACGGGACGGAGGCTCGGGACAAAGGTAGGCTGGACACACACACACACACACACACACACACACACACACACACACACACACACACACACATGGATGGAGACACACACAGGGATGGATGGATGGATGGATGGAGACACACACACACAGGGATGGATGGATGGATGGATGGATGGAGACACACACACACAGGGATGGATGGATGGATGGATGGAGACACACACACACAGGGATGGATGGATGGATGGACACACACACACACAGGGATGGATGGACGGACACACAGGGATGGACGGACACACAGGGATGGACGGACACACAGGGATGGACGGACACACAGGGATGGACGGACACACACACAGGGATGGACAGGCATGTCTCACCCTCGGCTTATACACGAGTCAATAAGTTTGCCAGTTTTTTTGGGGGTAAATTGGGGGCCTCGGCTTATATTCGGGTCGGCCTATACTCGAGTATATACGGTAGTTAGTATCTGCATTTAACAGCGATATCGGTCTATAGCTGGAACACATAGTTTCGTCTTTCCCCTCCTTTCGAATTACGGTTATTGAGGCAGATAGTGCCTCTTTACTCATCTCATATTCCGCCCCTAGTCCATTCATGTATTTGCGTAGTCTCGGAATCAAAATATCTTTAAACATTTTATAATAATAGGTCGTAAACCCAGGGCTTTTTCCGGGGCCTGAATCTAATAGGGCTTTATTTATTTCCTCCTCCGTTATTGATTTTTCTAAGTTTTCCTTTTCATTTTCAGTGATTTTGGGCAATCTAGCATTCTTTAGATAATCATTTATTCTTCTTCTTTTTTCTCCTATTCGCTTCTCCTTATATATATAGTCTCCCATAATAAGTTTTAAATGATTCTGCTATTTCTTTTGTTGTATGGGCCATATCCCCATGCTCTGTTAGAATTTTCCCTATATAGTTCATACTTTTTTTCCTTTGAAGCATTCTTGCTAAGCATTAGGGATGAGCTTCGTGTTCGAGTCGAACATACGTTAGATTCGAACATCGGCTGTTCGCCCGTTCGGCGAATTCCGAACATTATGGGCCGTTCACGCCAAATTCGTGTGGCGCTCACGGCCCACAATGCACTGCGTCATCGCAGTGCATTGCTGGCTCATGATTGGCCAAGCATGCACTGTGACCCCGCATGCTTGGCCAATCACAGCGCCAGCAGAGAGGAGAGCCATGATTGGCCACAGGCAGGATGCCTGTGGCCAATCATAGCTCAGGCTGTGTAGTACACGCCCCACACTATATAAGACCGCCAGCGCGGTGGCCTTGTGTAGTGTGTTGGCGTCTGAAGCAGTTAGTGGGTGTTCTGTGTACCTTCAACACAGTATACACCGATCATTATCGGCCGATTTTCGATCTTGCTCTTCTGTAGTGGTTGTTGTCTGCGTGCCCTGACCGCAGTATACACCGCTATTTTCACCTCACCTATATAGCTAGTGATCTTTTATAATAGAGCTTGCAGTCAGTAGTGTTAGGAGCTTGTGCGTGCTGTCTGCGTGCTCTGTACCCAGTACACACCGCTATATCCAACTACATAGCTCTTCTCTATTTGAGCCATCTGCCATCTGCAGGAGTTATTGGAAGTTGTGTGTGCCTCCAGCACAGCACAGTATACATCTGTATATACCCCTTTATCTCTGGTGTTCTATAATAAAAGCATCTGCAGGAGTTAGTGGGTGTTTTGTGCCTCCAGCACAATATACACCTGTATCTACCCTTTATTGCTGTTCTCTAATAGAGCCATCTGCAGGGCTTAGTGGGTGTTGTGTGCCTCCAGTACAGTATACCCCTTTATCTCTGGTGTTCTATAATAAAGGCATCTGCAGGAATTAGTGGGTGTTGTGTGCCTCCAGCACAATATACACTACCCAACTGCGACAGGCGCGAGCCGATAAAAGAGGGCAAGCAGGCTCTGTGTCTAGAGACAACAGTGCTGGTCGTGGACGCGGTGCATTGTCATCAGCACGTGGCCATGGGACACGCTTGTCCTTCTTTTCGGCAGCTGGACATGTTGAACAGCAACATGCCAATGACTTGGTAGAGTGGATGACCAAGCCCTCTTCATCCTCCTCATCCTCTCTCACCCAGTCTCAGGGTGCTAGCAAAGCAGCTGCCAACGCATTGTCTTCCCTCGTCTCAATGTCATCATCAGTGACTCCTTCCCTAGACACACCACGTCCTCCTGAGGAGTCTCCTGAACTCTTTGAGCACAGTGTTGGGTACATGCTCCAGGAGGATTCCCAGTGTTTTGTAGGCTCTGATGATGACACTCAGCTAGAGGAAGGCAGTAGCGTGAATGCAGATAGAGGGGATGCTCAAGAAGGACAGCAATCTGGCAGTCATGTTCCACAAGCTGCAGCATATTGCCAGGTTTGCTACAGCGATGAAGAGGGAGGGGATGATGAGGGCACTGACTCCACGTGGGTGCCTGGTAGGAGAGAGGAGGAGGAGGAGGAGGCACATGTCCAACGAGGCAGGATGCCCTCCGGGGGCCAGCTTAGGGGCAGCACATCGACTGAATCTCACCGCAGAGCTCCACCTGTGCAGGGCGCTGCCTCTGCGCGTTATTCTAAAAGTTCTTTGGTGTGGGCCTTTTTTGAGACGAGTGCATCAGATCGCACCGCTGCTATTTGCAACATATGTCTCAAGCGTATCTCGTGTTGCCAAAACGTCAGCCGCTTGGGCACCACATGCTTGACCAGACATATGTTGACCTGCCATGCAGCTCGTTGGCAAGCGTACCTCAAAGACCCACACCAAAGAACAAAGCAGACCTCTCCTTGCTCCTCATCAGCTGGCATCTCCAACCCCACTAGACCTTCAGTCCTCTCTGAAACCTGCTCTGAGAGGAATGAAGGTGTAGAATTAGGTGTGTCACAGCCAAGTGCTTCCGGTCACTCTGCTAGCAGTACACCCACGTCCGATTATAGCAGGCAAATGTCCCTGCCCCAGCTGCTGGACCGGCGAAAGAAGTTCACTCCCAGCCATCCACATGCCCAGCGGTTGAATGCTAGCTTGGCTAAATTGCTAGCACTTCAACTGCTGCCTTTTCAGTTGGTAGACTCTGCCCCCTTCCGTGAGTTTGTACAATGTGCAGGTCCTCAGTGGCAGGTCCCCAAACGCCACTTTTTCTCACGGAAGGCGATTCCAGCTCTCTACCGGCATGTGGACGGCAATGTCCTTGCCTCGCTGGACAAGGCAGTCAGCGGTAAGGTGCATATTACCGCTGACTCATGGTCCAGCAGGCATGGACAGGGACGTTACCTGTCTTTCACGGCCCAATGGGTCACTCTTCTGGCAGCTGGGAAGGATGCAGGACAAGGTACAGTAGTGTTGGAGGTTGTTCCGCCACCACGCCTCCAAAATGCTACTATTGGTTGTGACACACCTCTCTCCTCCACCCTGTCCTCTTCTTCTTCCTCCATGGCCTCTTCCAGTGCTCTGTCCTCAGAACCAGCGGTGCTCCGTAGGCGTTCCAGGGACTACGCAAGTACGCAGGCAAAACTATGCCATGCCGTGCTTGCGCTGGTTTGTTTGGGGGACAGGAGCCACACTGGGGCGGATGTTTTGTCAGCTCTGCAGGGGCAGGCCGAGAGGTGGTTGACGCCACGCCAGCTTAAGCCAGGAATGGTGGTTTGCGACAATGGCACCAACCTCCTCTCCGCCCTCCGACAGGGACAACTGACCCAAGTGCCCTGTGTAGCTCACGTCCTTAACCTGGTGGTGCAGCGGTTCTTGGGCAGGTACCCGGGCTTACAGTATGTCCTGAAGCAGGCCAGGAAAGTCTGTGTGCATTTCCGCCGATCATTTAATGCCTGTGCTCGGCTGGCTGAGCTCCAAAAGGAGTTGAACCTGCCCAAGAACCACCTTATATGTGACATGCCCACCAGGTGGAACTCAACGTTGACCATGCTGCAACGGCTGCACACGCAGCAGAGGGCCATCAATGAGTACCTGTGCAACTACGGCACCAGAACAGGGTCAGGGGAGCTCGGTTTTTTCTCACCGCGCCAGTGGGGCATGATCAGGGATGCATGCACTGTCCTGTCACCGTTTGAGGAGGCCACAAGGATGGTGGGCAGTGACAGTGCATGCATCAGTGACACTGTACCTCTTGTCCACCTCTTGGAGCATACGCTGCGTGGAATAATGGACAGGGCACTTGAGGCAGAACAGAGGCAGGAAGAGGAGGACTTCCTTGCCTCTCAAGGCCTCCTTTATCCAGACAGTGTTCCTGCTGTGCCACCCATCACACAGGAAGAGGATGAGGAGGAGGAAGAGGAGGAGGAGGATGATTGTGTCAGCATGGAGGTGGAGGCTGGCACTCAGCATCAGCAGCAGCAGCAGTCTTGTAGGGATGATTTACAGTCCCAAGAAACACGTGGACTTGTACGTGGCTGGGAGGAGGTAGCTGTGGATCATGTTGTCCTTAGTGACCCAGAGGACTCCGGACCGAATGCCTCAGCTAACCTACGCTGCATGGTCTCCCTGATCCTGCAAAGCTTGCGAAAGGATCCTCGTATTCTTCGGATCAAGGAGAGGGACCATTACTGGCTGGCCACTCTCCTTGATCCACGGTACAAGGGTAAGGTTGCCGACCTTATCTTGCCATCGCAGAGGGAGCAGAGGATGAGACATCTCCGGGAGGCTTGCAGAAAGGTCTGTGCAACGCGTTCCCAGAGACTGGGAGGTCACAAACTCCTGGTCCTGGACAACGTGTTGCTGAGGCATCGGTCAGAAGGAGCGGTGGAGAAGGTGACCATCTGACTGATGCTTTCAGACAATTTTTTAGTCCGCAGCCCCAAGGTATGATCGTTTCCAGCAACCATCGCCAGCGTCTGATTTACATGGTGCAGGAATACCTAGGGGCAAGGTCAGACTTGGACACCTTTCCCACCGAAAATCCTCTGGCTTACTGGGTCTTGAGGATGGATCACTGGCCAGAGCTTGCACAGTATGCAATTGAGCTACTGGCCTGTCCTGCATCCAGCGTTCTTTCGGAACGCACCTTCAGTGCTGCTGGTGGCTTTGTTACCGATCACAGGGTGCGCCTGTCAACCGAATCAGTTGATCGACTGACCTTCATCAAGATGAATCAGTCTTGGATCACCCACAGCTACCAAGCACCTGAAGCTGATGTAACCGAATAATTTTTTTTGAAATATCCCATCCCTTCAAGACTGCCTATGCTGATGCTGAGTGACTGTCCTGTTATGTTGATTGTCTATCCTCTTCCTCCTCCGCTGATATGTTGGAAGAACATTTTTGGTTCTGGGTGATGCCATCAGCCCAATTTTTCTGCCCCTGTTAAACAGGGCGTTTAATTACAATTTTTGATGCAATGCTTTGCAGCAGGGCTAATTCCTGCAATAAAAATAGAGTATATGGGAGAGGTTGCTGTGTCGTGGCACCAGCACCAGTGCCTAAGGCCCAATTTTTCTGCCCCTGTTTAACAGGGGCGTTTAATTAAAATTTTTGATGCAATGCTTTGCAGCAGGGCTAATTCCTGCAATAAAACAAGAGTATATGGGAGAGGTTGCAGTTTCCTGGCACCAGCACCAATGCCTAAGGCCCAATGTTTCTGCCCCTGTTTAACAGGGGCGTTTAAGTACAATTTTTGATGCAATGCTTTGCAGCAGGGCTAATTCCTGCAATAAAACAAGAGTATATGGGAGAGGTTGCAGTGTCGTGGCACCAGCACCAGTGCCTAAGGCCCAATTTTTCTGCCCCTGTTTAATAGGGGCATTTAAGTACAATTTTTGATGCAATGCTTTGCAGCAGGGCTAATTCCTGCAATAAAACTAGAGTATATGGGAGAGGTTGCAGTGTCGTTGCACCAGCACCAGTGCCTAAGGCCCAATTTTTCTGCCCCTGTTTAACAGGGACATGTAATTACAATTCTTGATATAATATTTCACAGGAGGGCCCGTTCCTGTGCCCACCCGGAGTAACTGTGAGGACTTATAGTGTTGTGGCACCAGCACCACAACCGCCAAAGGTCAAATTTTCTACCACTGTTCAACAATGGCATGTAATTACAATTCTTGATATAATCGTTCACAGCAGGGCGCTTCACCAAGGAGTCACTTTGAGGGCTTACAATGTTGTGGCAAAACCAACACCTTGTTCCGCCATTTCTGCAGAGCATATAGGGCAGGCCCCTACTTTCAAACATCCACTTACAAACATCTCCTACTTGCAAACGGAGGGAGACAACAGCAAGTGAGATGAAAAAAGATGTACAACAAAACAAATTATACAGGGGTGATATCCCTTCCCTATGTTTTCCAAAAAGCTTAAAAATAGTTTTTGACTGGAGCTACACTTTAAAAATGTACCAGTTGAAAATTACAAACAGATTCAACTTAACACAACAAACCTACACAGTCCCTGTCTTGTTTGCACCGCCTGTATACTGCTGTTCTGAGTATATAGGGCCTGGAGGCCACACGCATTTCCTTTTTTTAATATGGGTACGGGGTTCCCCTTAATATGCGTAAAAGACCCAAAGGGGCTGGTAATGGGCAGGGAGGGCTACCCATGCCATTTTTCTCAATGATTTTCAACCATATTGCAGGAACCAGATATAACATTAAAACTGCAAGCAGTTTTAAATGATGTTATTTCCGTTTAATGTAATTTTGTGCAGGGACTGTTCTAAACACGGGAAACACGTGGCACTTCACAGGCATACTACAGACACCCCCAGGTACCATATTTAAAGGAATATTTCACTTTAATCGTCATTAAAATCAGTGCTCCCGCCAAAACGGCCATTTTTAAAAACATTTTAGGTATTGACCCATGTCCCCTGGGGCAGGAGCCAGGTCCCCAAACCCTTTTTAGGACAGTATCTTGCATATTAGCCGTTAAAATTAGCACTTTTAATTTCGAACGTTCGAGTCCCATAGACTTCAATGGGGTTCTAAAGTTCGTACGAATTTGGGGTCCGTTCGAAAGTTCTGGTGCGAACCGAACCGGGGGGGTGTTCGGCTCATCCCTACTAAGCATTTAGTAGGTTTATTACCCTCCTGGTATCTCTCTTTAGCTATTTGATTAAAGGTATTTTTTTGTTTCCTGTTCCATTAAGCCTCGTAGTTCATCTCTTTTAATTATTCTATTCTGGTGGAGCTTTCTATCTATAATGCAATTTGTATGCTGTTGTTCTGCTCTAAATATTTCATCCCTTAATATTTTAATCTTTTCAGCTCACTCTTTTTTCTTTCCTTGTTCCAAGCGCTATCAGGATCCCTCTAATGTAGGCTTTATGGGCATCCCATAGGGCTTGCCCTGAAATCTCCTCAGTACTATTTATTGCAAAGTACTGTTCTAGTTCCTTGCGCACTATTTCATATCCTTCCTTGTCGCGGATTAGTTCTTCATTTAAGTGCCATGAAAAGGCTGGTCTATGATTACCAGGGATCGACATTTTCATCCTTATGGGGGCATGGTCAGACAATGTAGTTATTTCTATACTAGTTTCTTTTAACTTTCAAGTGCTCTGTGGTCAACAAAAATATAATTGATCCTAGAGTATGTCCCATGCACCTACTCAATTTTTGTTTTATCTTCTTTAGCTGTACGTTACTCATCCCCTGTGCCCCAGGCGTAGTATCTAATTTTGGATCCATGCAGAAGTTCATGTCCCCCATCATAATCACATGACCACTCCTGAAATCCAGTAACCTAGTCAATAATCCATTTAGATATTTTATGGGATTTCTGTTTGGAGAATAAATGTTAACCAATGTGCATTTCATGTTGCCTAATTTACCCTTTAAAAAAAAGAAACCTTTCCTCTGGGTCAGTGTCTTTCTTCCAGGATAAAATGAATATTCTTTGCTACTCCCGTACCCCAATTTGTTATTGTATCCCTGTGATACCAATTCGGGTAATCTTTGGAATAAAGCCTAACATTTGATTCATGAGATATGTGCGTTTCTTGCAAGAAGATCACCTCCACCCCATATTGCTTTAATTCTTTCAAAATCCTATGCCTCCAGGGCGCATGCGCGGCGCGGAGCGAGCAGGAAGCTAAACCTAGGAGCTCCGGGGACGACGGAGAATCTAAGCACTCCCCAGGACGATTTTACACACCGAACTCCACACAAAGTGCCTTTCCCTCCTGTGGGACCATTTGAGCATGCCGACATCCAAGAAGAGCAAGCGGAAAACCGCCCAACGATCCCTTACTAACTACCTTTTGAGAGTTACGGAGCGGCCAGAGATGTCCCAAGATGGCGCCCAGGCCTACACAGACGCGGAGACCTCGCGGTCGGCGGGCTCTCCTACAGGTACCGGGGACCCCCCCTTGACAAAAGCAGACTTAGAAGACAGTCTGGCCAGTATGTACGACAGATTGGCCAGGAAATTCCAGGCGGAATTACACAAATCTACTAGCACACTGTCGCAGGAGCTGGCGTCCCTGGGGGGTAGAACAGACCGCCTGGAAGTCAAGCATGACGAACTGCACTTGGCCTACACGGATCTCCGGAGAGACCATGAGGCGCTGGGGGACACGGTTGTCCAGCTCCAGAATCACTTAGAAGACCTGGACAACCGCAACCGAAGGAATAATGTGAGGGTGCGGGGGGTCCCCGAAACGGTAACCGACCTCTCGGCTGCGATTACTAAACTGTTTCAGCAGCTTCTGCCAGACCGCCCAGGGGATTCCTTCATTTGCGACCGCTTACCTAGGGCACTGAGACCTAAACCTCCACCGGAGAGACCCCCTCGGGACATTGTTTTGTGCCTCAAGGATTTCCTTGTGAAGGAGGACATTCTCAGGGCTTCCCGTACCACACCTCGCATTCAATTGGATGGGGCCCTGATTCAAATTTTCCCGGACATAGCCCCTGCCACACTGGACAAGAGAAGAAAGATGCGGGAAGTCACCTCAGCCTTACAAACGGCGCAGATACGCTATCGCTGGGGCTTCCCATTCAAATTGATTGTACTGCACAATGGGACCACTCATATCGCTACTACAGTCGCGGAAGGTAAGGAGATCTTGGTGCGGCTGGGCCTGCAAGAACGACAACAAACGCCGAGACATCCTCCAACCCCTTGCCCGTCTCCCATTTGGGCCACCCCATCGCCTCAGAGAGATAGACGTTCCCGTAGACTGCAACCGCTGCCTGAAATTTGACCATCCACCAATATATACGGGGCTCATCTCAATGTCAGAGCAATGACTGCAGGTCACTAGTGTTTACCTTTAAGTCTAGAACTGGAGACATTTCCCCGTTTTCAGACTGGTGGGAGCCCCCTTTTCTACTACACTAAATGGATATGGCTATATTCACTACCCTGATTCTCCTAGTCCCCCGGGAGGATTTCATGTTCTTTATTTTTTTTTCTCTCCCTCTCCCTTCTTTATCTTTTGGTACTCTTTTTCTATTCCTTTTTTTGGACTCGCCTCACTTCCCCCCCTCCAAACTTTCCCACCACTCTCCACCTTATCCCCTTTTTAGATTTTCAACTCTAGCTCCCCCATTGAACTGGGGCTCTTTTTCTTTTGTTTTTCTCATTTTTGTTTTTTACTGGCACTATTTGGCGGAGGGTTATACCCTCTTGGACCTTTTTCACCAACCACATCGGTGGTGGGGTGTGAGTGGAGCAAGTGGAAGTACAGGCCGGACGGCCTAGTTGATTACACCTTTTTGTCGGGATGGACTTTTCATCTCAACCCCGGAGAGTTATAAGTTTTGTTACCTTATGGTTTTTTTGTTATTTTTGTTCACATGCTGACTTTACTGCTAGACGTTTTAATAATTTGAATATGCTGCCTATTATTAACCCTTATTATTTTAGGCCCTTTAGCCGGGATCGGTGTCCAGATGGACCACTCCCGGCTGGGGGTGCTGGTGGCTCCTCTGGCGTTGGACTCTGGTACGCGATTCCGAACTCCTTTCAGATAACATTCAGCTGCGCTTATGTACTAAATAGACATTATGGGTCTGCAGGTTATCACCCATAATGTGAGGGGTCTAAATTCCCCCCAGAAGCGCAGAAAGGCCTTTCGTTGTTATAAACGTATGGGGGCTGATATTATTCTATTACAGGAGACCCATTTCTCTTCAGGGGCCTGCCCAAAATTTTTTGATAAATCTTATAGACTACACTATTGCACCACGTTTGAGTCCAGGGCCAGGGGAGTTGCGGTGTTTATCCGTAACTCTGTCCAGTTTGAACCTTCCCATGTCTATAAGGATCCTGGTAGTAGATTTATTGTTGTGCAGGGACTGCTACAGGGCAAAGCGGTAACTATTGCTAATTTGTACGCGCCCAATACAGCGCAAGGGGCTTTCTATAGTGCATTTTTACGCACGCTAGATAGATACATCTCCCCCATTTGATCGTGGGTGGAGATTTTAATCTAGTGGCTAGCCCTTCCCTGGACAGGAGCAAACCGTCACACTATGCTAAAGCGTTCCCCAAATTCCTTACTAAATCTTTTGATAAATTGCAACTTATTGACACCTGGAGGGCATTGAACATTGGCGCAAAGGAATATACCCATTACTCCCATCCGCATGATAGCTACGCTAGACTTGATTACGTTTTTGCCTCGCCTATTCTATTAGCCAACTCAGCACTGGCAACCATCCACCCGTGCCCATGGTCGGATCACCAAATGGTGGCCTTTCATACCTCCCATGTCAGCCTTTCTCCCGCAGTCGCCTCATGGAGGTTGAACGACTCTATATCAACAGACCCTGAAACATACACCCGCATAGCAAGTCATCTAGATGATTATTTTAATATTAACGATATGGATGACATCTCCCCCCAAGTTCTCTGGACCGCACATAAGGCGGTAATCCGTGGCCATCTAATTGAAATAGCAGTCACTAAAAAAAAAAAGAAACTCCAAAGGATTCGAACACTTACCAGGGACTTACGCACACTATATCAGGCCCATGCTAGTACACACTCGGCAGATACACTACTATTGATCAACCAAAAGAAGGCTGAATTAGACACTATACTCTCAGAATATACTGAAAAATCATTGCGTTGGTCCAAAGCCAAGTTCCTCCTGCATAGTAATACAGCCTCGGGCATGTTCTCCCGCAAACTTCACCAATCATTACAACCTACACACGTCTATAAATTGAGAAACAATTCCGGCCACCTGGTTACCCATCCTGGCGAGGTTCTGGACATTTTTAAATCCTTTTATCAACAATTATTATCCCCCCCCTGCAGCCTATCCCTCGTGCTGCTGGCCAATGGCTGTCCTCATTGTCCCTCCCTTCCCTTTCAGATGCTCAGCTGGCAACCCTAAACGACCCCTGTACTGACCTAGAGGTTATGGCCACCATTAAGTCACTTAAATCTTCAACCGCACCCGGCCCTGATGGCTATACATCTATGTATTATAAAAAGTTCTCCCAGATACTAGTCCCCAGACTGACAAAACTTATTAACCAAACGTTACAAGGACATAAACTACCAGACGAAATGTTATGCGCTAATATGACATTGATTCCCAAACCAAACAAGGACCACGCCCTACCCCAAAACTATAGACCTATTTCGGTTTTGAACAACGACATAAAAATTTTAGGGAAAATATTAGCGAACAGATTAGCCCCCGTCATTGGTTCCCTCATAGGCCCAGAACAAATGGGTTTTATCCCTGATAGGCAAATTACAGATAATATTAGATTGGCCACAAATATAATCCAAGATGCAAAACTTTTCTCTCGCAAAGTCCTGATCTTGGGGTTAGATATTCACAAAGCATTTGATAGCATTCTCTGGCCATATTTAGATTTGGTTCTGACTAAGTTTGGTTTCTCGGGTGAATTTGTGAATGGGTTTAGGGCACTGTATCATGGCCCCCAGACTAGGATAAGGCTGCCTGGCTGCTCTTCGGATTATTTTCCGGTGGGCAGGGGTACCCGTCAGGGGTGTCCACTGTCCCCCCTGATATTCGCCCTGGCCTTGGAGCCCTTGGCTAGGGCGGTCGTGGCGAGTCCGGATGTCGGGGGGTATATAAAAGGGGAGGGGGAGTATAAGATAGGCCTCTATGGAGGATGATGTCCTCATGTTTCTGCCCAACCCGGTGATGTCGATACCTAACCTTCTAGGGATCCTTCGCTCTTTTCAGGGGTTCTCTGGGTTGGGTGTGAACCTAACCAAATGTTCTGCCCTACCAATTAATTTCACCCCTCTTGAAATAGACAACCTACAAAACTCATTTGGAATTGCCATGTCTAATCGCACATTACAATACCTCGGCATTCAGTTGGCCCCTTCCCTGGAAGATATATATATAGGGCTAATTACCCCCCCACCTTTATTGCGGTCAGAAGATGGCTGAAACTATGGTCAACGTTTCGGATACCTTTGATGGGTAGAGTGGTAGCCATCAAGATGTCTATTTTGCCAAAATTATTATATTTTTTTAGAGCCCTTCCCCTCTATGTCCCCCGCCAATCCCTCACTGCACTTCAGAGGGACATTAACATTTTTATTTGGCAAAACAAAAGACCAAGGTTTGGGAAACTCATGCTGCATCGCCCTATGCCACAGGGGGGCCTGTGATTGCCCGATATTTGGTTATACTATCTGGCGGCTAGATTGGCTCAGACGGCGCAATGGCATGCTCCCACTGGAGGGATACCCTGGCTCAAATTTGAAACTCAATCCATACGCCCGTACTTTCTCCCAGGCCTCTTGTGGCAGGAGGGTCTGAAGCCGGGAGATCTGGCTCCTCTTAATGCCATTGTCAGCCGTTCATATTACCTATGGTCTCTTTATAGACTTAAATTTAACCAATAAAAGTTTATTGAGGCATTTGACATCACAATACAGTACAATAAAAAAAATAAGAAACAGTCTTGGGCTCAAGCCCAAAATGCACAAAACAACATATTGTTCAGTCATAAAAACCGCTACAGAGTACCTTATATTTTGGTAACATAAAACAGCAGGGAGAGGAAGAACCTCCCAGTTTAAATCAAGACCTCTGTAAGTGCGGGATCCGAAGAAATAACCAACCAGATACCCCCGATAATCTAGGCACTAATATATCTTCAACTGGTGGGGGTGAATTTTAAGTGTCTGTAGAGAAAGGGGAGAGAAAAAGGTTGGGGATGAAAAGAGAAGTGGTGGGGGGGGGGAGGGGTGGGAGAAAGAAAAGGGGGGGGGGGGAACCGTGACCTGAGAAATGTGCAGCTCACCACACATTGAGTGTGGTGTGTGACATAAGTAGCAAAAACCTATGAAGAGATTGTGCTGAATACACTAGCTAACTTCAGAGCGGCAGCAGGGGTGCTACATTATAATCCTGTATAAAACAGCAGGCCGATAAGCATAATAGTTTAAAACTCTGATACTCTAATACAAGGCCTAGGTTATGTCACATAAAACCATCTTACTGCTAACCAGGTAGATGTATAGCGGCTAGGAGGTCAGCCACTTTGAAGTTTCGCAAAAGTGTCTGAGTATTTGAAGGTAAACCAAGGTCTCCACAGTCTGTGGAATTTGTCAGTCCTTTCTGCAGCCATCGCCACCGTTTCCTCCATTTTATATAGGGAGTCCACCTCTGACAGCCACTCTCTTAAGGAGGGAGGGCGCGTGGACTTCCAGTGTCTAGGAATGATCGCTTTAGCGGCGTTCAGCAGGTGGCGCACCACTGATTTTTTGTATTTTCCTAGCGAGTAGCTGGAGATGTGGAGTAAACAGCATTCAGGTGTAAGGGTAAGGCCTGTCTCCGTGATGGCACGAATCTGCGTGCAGATCCCATCCCAAAACTCCCGTAAGCTCGGACAGTCCCACCATATATGTATCATATCACCCTTAGCACCTCCACATCTCCAGCAGGACTCTGACGTGCCCGGATACCATTTATTGAGTCTAACTGGTGTAAGGTACCAGTTCGTCAGGACTTTGTATGCTGTTTCTTGTGTGCTAGTGCTTATGGAGCATTTGTGTGCCAATATGCATGCATTGCTCCATTGCTCGTCCGTAAAGGTCTTGGAGAAAAACCTCTCCCAGTCTTGTTTATGTCTGGTTGAGCGGTCCGTCCTGGAGGCCTGTAGCCAATTGTAGATCAGGGATGTCGCCCCTCTCACAGGTTCACCCGTGATGCACAATTGTTCAAACCACGTCTGTTCTCTTAAAACGTGTGATCTATTGGTCGAGCAGTAAACATAATCATGTAGCTGTCTGTATTGCCAGTATGTGAAGTGTTTTGCCTGTAGGTCCTGCGCCAAGTCCCGAAAGGTCTTAAGTTTGTTCCTCTCCAAGCAATGTGCCACAGTCGTAGGTGTCCCATCGGCTCTATGTGGGAAAGACACCGTGGAGTGTCCAGACGCAAACGAGGGGTTGTGAGCCAGGGGTGTCAAGGGACCCGGTGTGGAGGCCAATCCACATCGTTGCGATGTTTCCCCAAAGACATCTAAAGTCGGCCCTATCAGGGGGTGAGTCATCAGTATTGCCGGTCGAGCTTCCTTAGCTACCCATGGCAGGAACCTCAACGGGGTTTTTGTCAGTCCGGCTTCCAGTCCCACCCAATCTTTAGTCGTGGCATGGCAGTTCCGGTCCAGAATGCGGACTAGGTGTGCTGCATAGTAGTAGAATCTGAAGTTTGGTAGGTTAATCCCCCCTTTTGCCTTTGGCAACGTCAAGGTTGAAAGGTTAATTCGAGGCTTCTTGTTGGCCCATATAAAATTTCTCACTATTGCTGTCAGATGGACGAAGAACCGCCTGGGCAGTTTAATGGGAAGAGTGTGAAAAAGGTACAGTACCCTCGGTAGTATTGTCATCTTAATGGCAGCCGCCCTCCCGAACCATGATAACGGGTGAGAGTGCCAAGCCCGAAGTTCTGTACGTAGGTCGCTCAAAAAGGGTTGAAAATTTTGGGTGTAAAGACTGTCTGAGTTGGGCGTGAGCCAAATTCCTAGATACTTGAGTTTGTGATCCACCCACTTAAAGGGGCAATTAGACCTGGCAGTCCGCAGGCACGCAGGACCCAAGGATACGTTCAGCGCCTCCGATTTCTCGCAGTTGATTTTAAAATTGGAAAGGTATCCAAATATCTCAAATTCAGCCAATAAGTTGGGAATCGAAATGTGGGGCTGGGTCAGGATGAATAAAAGATCATCCGCGTAGGCGGCTAGCTTGAAGTGTGCGAGTCCCTGCCTAAGGCCGCTAATTGACGGGTTTGCATTGATCATGCGAATGCACGGCTCAAGTGCAAGGATAAACAGTATTGGCGATAACGGGCAACCTTGGCGTGTACCGTTACGTATGTTTACCGGTTCTGAAAGGGACCCATTTATTTTCAGGCGAGCCGTCGGGTGTTGGTACAGTGCTGAGATCCAAGCCATTAGTCGCGGCTGAAAACCTACCCGCCTGCACACTGCGAACATGAAATCCCACGCCACTCTGTCGAAGGCCTTCTCCGCGTCGGTGGACAGGAGAAGGCCCTCGACAGTGCTCCCCCCAATGCAATGTAAGAGATTCACCACCTTGATGACATTATCCCGGGCCTCTCTCCCGGGCATAAATCCCGCCTGCTCCGGCCCAATCAACTCAGGCAGAAGTGTGCTCAGCCTTGTAGCTATGATTTTTGACAGAAGCTTTATATCTAAGTTGAGCAGCGAAATCGGCCGGTAGCTTGAGCAAACACTAGGGTCCTTCCCCGGTTTGGGGAGCACCGTAATGTGCGCCAAGTTAAAGGTTGGTGGGACCTCCATAGACTTAAATTTAAATTAAGCCCTGCTAGGCCCCGGATGGCATCGTTTCTAGGCGATAGGAGATTCCCTCTGGCTTTTGAATCTCTTGGCGCCTTCAGATGGTGGGTCCAGAACTCATTGGTCACCTTGCGGGATTTGCATGATAACACTGTCAATTTCATCTCTTTCTCGCAGCTTCGTGCACGATATGAGATACCTCATGGGGAGTTTTATAAGTTTCTTCAAATTCGCCATTTTTTTCACACACACTATAGGACCCCCCAGGTTCCAGTCTGTGCACAGTTTGAATCTATATGTTATCACCACTCACGGGATAGAGGTATCATCTCTACTTTGTACAAATACCTAATTGAAACACAGCAACCGGGGAAGTTCAGGGCCATGATCTTGTGGGAAACAGATCTGGCCACGGAGTTCTCGGATGAGGACTGGCGAGCTATGTTTCAGAATATGCATAGATGCTCCAAATCGATGGCCATAAAAGACACTGTTGTGAAACTACATACACGCTGGTACCTAACCCCCACTAGAGTTCATCGGTATTATCCTTCGGTCCCCGACCTCTGTTTCAGAATACAAGAATACAGAAAAGCTGCGCCAGCCCTCTAACCAATTATGTAAAAGAAGTGAAATAATAAAAATGTAAATAATTAATATATAAATGATTGATGCAATCAAAAACACCTCAAGTGCATAAGAAAAAAAGTACATAAAAAATGACAATGCAAAAAGTCCATTCATAGAAAGTTCATGTGTAAGTCCATATGATTAACAATTATGTTCTTAAATGAAGACACCACAGTGATTCAACACACTCTGAATGCGCACGAAGTGCCCGTCACCGTATAGTGAGTGCGCTTACCAGAGGGTATATAGATTGGAGCGTTATAAATAGATGGTAGGTCACACCAAAGTAATCCTCCTTATAATGGGTCAGCTCTCCGCATCACAACAGCACTCACGAAAAGGTAATCTACTCCGTGGTCCCAAAAAGGTACTCAGTGGTCCACTCCTCTGCCGCCAGATCCAACCAACCTGTTTCAGAGGTTGCCCGACGGCAGGCACATTGCTGCATATCTTTTGGAGCTGCCCCCTACTGCAACCCATGTGGGACCAGGTCGCTACCATGGTGACCGCCATCCTAGGAAATAGGATGGATCTCACGGCCGCTCACTGCTTGTTATTTGCACCGATCCTGGGGGTTTCGCTAACAGACCAGAGATTACTCCATACTCTATTCTGTGCCATTCATTGGACGATAGCCCTACACTGGCGTACACACTTGCTTCCCTGGGCACAGGTTCTTCATAGGATGGATTCTATCCGCCTTATGGAGCGCATCCATCATACTATTATGGATACTATGCACAGGCATACTGCTAAATGGGCCAAGTGGCCCACCAACAATGAACCTGCTGGAGTGGGGCCTCTACACGGTCCCCCTCCAGAGGTTATTTAAGGTCTAGATGGAGTTGGCCTCCAACAGGGTTGAGCTTGGTCTTCTTTTCCCACCGCTTCGATCCCTGAATATACGCTACCAGTTGGAGAGGACCACCGTTACACACTGAGCGGTATTCAGACGAGCTATGGCAGTGCAGGAAAACGATTTGAACAGGTTCCTATATGTATAGTCAGCGATATAGTTTGGCATTTGTTTTAAGTCAAGTTAATTTGATGCGGATAACCCGGCTGTTTATGTCTGCTATCCTGTAATACGACTAGTTAGGGCTAGTCAAGAAGGATCTATTACGGGTTATCCTTTTGTTCTTTCTTTGGTCTTTTGTTCCTCACGATGCTGTATAATTTCTTTTGTTTTCTCTATTTTGTATAGCAATGGAATGTACCAGAATGTTAAACTATACTACGGCATTGTATCTGTTTTTGTGATATTGTCTGCTACTTTATGACCAACAAAATAAAAACGTTTGTATGAAAAAAAAATCCTATGCCTCCTATTTGGTGTATTTAACCCCCTTACATTATAGGACATGAAGTTTATGGCCATCATTTTAAATGCCCTAATTTTCTATGCAGACCTAGTTTTTCTTGCCTATAACGGGATTTTTTCCTACTGACATTTTTCCTCCCCTCCTTCCTCAGAACCTCACCCCCCTTCTCTTCCTCCCCTCACCCCCCCTGCCCCCCCCCTTTTGGACCCATACCGGCCTCCGACTCTTCGAATGATCGCTTTAGCGGCGTTCAGCAGGTGGCGCACCACTGATTTTTTGTATTTTCCTAGCGAGTAGCTGGAGATGTGGAGTAAACAGCATTCAGGTGTAAGGGTAAGGCCTGTCTCCGTGATGGCACGAATCTGCGTGCAGATCCCATCCCAAAACTCCCGTAAGCTCGGACAGTCCCACCATATATGTATCATATCACCCTTAGCACCTCCACATCTCCAGCAGGACTCTGACGTGCCCGGATACCATTTATTGAGTCTAACTGGTGTAAGGTACCAGTTCGTCAGGACTTTGTATGCTGTTTCTTGTGTGCTAGTGCTTATGGAGCATTTGTGTGCCAATATGCATGCATTGCTCCATTGCTCGTCCGTAAAGGTCTTGGAGAAAAACCTCTCCCAGTCTTGTTTATGTCTGGTTGAGCGGTCCGTCCTGGAGGCCTGTAGCCAATTGTAGATCAGGGATGTCGCCCCTCTCACAGGTTCACCCGTGATGCACAATTGTTCAAACCACGTCTGTTCTCTTAAAACGTGTGATCTATTGGTCGAGCAGTAAACATAATCATGTAGCTGTCTGTATTGCCAGTATGTGAAGTGTTTTGCCTGTAGGTCCTGCGCCAAGTCCCGAAAGGTCTTAAGTTTGTTCCACTCCAAGCAATGTGCCACAGTCGTAGGTGTCCCATCGGCTCTATGTGGGAAAGACACCGTGGAGTGTCCAGACGCAAACGAGGGGTTGTGAGCCAGGGGTGTCAAGGGACCCGGTGTGGAGGCCAATCCACATCGTCGCGATGTTTCCCCAAAGACATCTAAAGTCGGCCCTATCAGGGGGTGAGTCATCAGTATTGCCGGTCGAGCTTCCTTAGCTACCCATGGCAGGAACCTCAACGGGGTTTTTGTCAGTCCGGCTTCCAGTCCCACCCAATCTTTAGTCGTGGCATGGCAGTTCCGGTCCAGAATGCGGACTAGGTGTGCTGCATAGTAGTAGAATCTGAAGTTTGGTAGGTTAATCCCCCCTTTTGCCTTTGGCAACGTCAAGGTTGAAAGGTTAATTCGAGGCTTCTTGTTGGCCCATATAAAATTTCTCACTATTGCTGTCAGATGGACGAAGAACCGCCTGGGCAGTTTAATGGGAAGAGTGTGAAAAAGGTACAGTACCCTCGGTAGTATTGTCATCTTAATGGCAGCCGCCCTCCCGAACCATGATAACGGGTGAGAGTGCCAAGCCCGAAGTTCTGTACGTAGGTCGCTCAAAAAGGGTTGAAAATTTTGGGTGTAAAGACTGTCTGAGTTGGGCGTGAGCCAAATTCCTAGATACTTGAGTTTGTGATCCACCCACTTAAAGGGGCAATTAGACCTGGCAGTCCGCAGGCACGCAGGACCCAAGGATACGTTCAGCGCCTCCGATTTCTCGCAGTTGATTTTAAAATTGGAAAGGTATCCAAATATCTCAAATTCAGCCAATAAGTTGGGAATCGAAATGTGGGGCTGGGTCAGGATGAATAAAAGATCATCCGCGTAGGCGGCTAGCTTGAAGTGTGCGAGTCCCTGCCTAAGGCCGCTAATTGACGGGTTTGCATTGATCATGCGAATGCACGGCTCAAGTGCAAGGATAAACAGTATTGGCGATAACGGGCAACCTTGGCGTGTACCGTTACGTATGTTTACCGGTTCTGAAAGGGACCCATTTATTTTCAGGCGAGCCGTCGGGTGTTGGTACAGCGCTGAGATCCAAGCCATTAGTCGCGGCTGAAAACCTACCCGCCTGCACACTGCGAACATGAAATCCCACGCCACTCTGTCGAAGGCCTTCTCCGCGTCGGTGGACAGGAGAAGGCCCTCGACAGTGCTCCCCCCAATGCAATGTAAGAGATTCACCACCTTGATGACATTATCCCGGGCCTCTCTCCCGGGCATAAATCCCGCCTGCTCCGGCCCAATCAACTCAGGCAGAAGTGTGCTCAGCCTTGTAGCTATGATTTTTGACAGAAGCTTTATATCTAAGTTGAGCAGCGAAATCGGCCGGTAGCTTGAGCAAACACTAGGGTCCTTCCCCGGTTTGGGGAGCACCGTAATGTGCGCCAAGTTAAAGGTTGGTGGGACCTCCATAGACTTAAATTTAAATTAAGCCCTGCTAGGCCCCGGATGGCATCGTTTCTAGGCGATAGGAGATTCCCTCTGGCTTTTGAATCTCCTGGCGCCTTCAGATGGTGGGTCCAGAACTCATTGGTCACCTTGCGGGATTTGCATGATAACACTGTCAATTTCATCTCTTTCTCGCAGCTTCGTGCACGATATGAGATACCTCATGGGGAGTTTTATAAGTTTCTTCAAATTCGCCATTTTTTTCACACACACTATAGGACCCCCCAGGTTCCAGTCTGTGCACAGTTTGAATCTATATGTTATCACCACTCACGGGATAGAGGTATCATCTCTACTTTGTACAAATACCTAATTGAAACACAGCAACCGGGGAAGTTCAGGGCCATGATCTTGTGGGAAACAGATCTGGCCACGGAGTTCTCGGATGAGGACTGGCGAGCTATGTTTCAGAATATGCATAGATGCTCCAAATCGATGGCCATAAAAGACACTGTTGTGAAACTACATACACGCTGGTACCTAACCCCCACTAGAGTTCATCGGTATTATCCTTCGGTCCCCGACCTCTGTTTCAGAATACAAGAATACAGAAAAGCTGCGCCAGCCCTCTAACCAATTATGTAAAAGAAGTGAAATAATAAAAATGTAAATAATTAATATATAAATGATTGATGCAATCAAAAACACCTCAAGTGCATAAGAAAAAAAGTACATAAAAAATGACAATGCAAAAAGTCCATTCATAGAAAGTTCATGTGTAAGTCCATATGATTAACAATTATGTTCTTAAATGAAGACACCACAGTGATTCAACACACTCTGAATGCGCACGAAGTGCCCGTCACCGTATAGTGAGTGCGCTTACCAGAGGGTATATAGATTGGAGCGTTATAAATAGATGGTAGGTCACACCAAAGTAATCCTCCTTATAATGGGTCAGCTCTCCGCATCACAACAGCACTCACGAAAAGGTAATCTACTCCGTGGTCCCAAAAAGGTACTCAGTGGTCCACTCCTCTGCCGCCAGATCCAACCAACCTGTTTCAGAGGTTGCCCGACGGCAGGCACATTGCTGCATATCTTTTGGAGCTGCCCCCTACTGCAACCCATGTGGGACCAGGTCGCTACCATGGTGACCGCCATCCTAGGAAATAGGATGGATCTCACGGCCGCTCACTGCTTGTTATTTGCACCGATCCTGGGGGTTTCGCTAACAGACCAGAGATTACTCCATACTCTATTCTTTGCCATTCATTGGACGATAGCCCTACACTGGCGTACACACTTGCTTCCCTGGGCACAGGTTCTTCATAGGATGGATTCTATCCGCCTTATGGAGCGCATCCATCATACTATTATGGATACTATGCACAGGCATACTGCTAAATGGGCCAAGTGGCCCACCAACAATGAACCTGCTGGAGTGGGGCCTCTACACGGTCCCCCTCCAGAGGTTATTTAAGGTCTAGATGGAGTTGGCCTCCAACAGGGTTGAGCTTGGTCTTCTTTTCCCACCGCTTCGATCCCTGAATATACGCTACCAGTTGGAGAGGACCACCGTTACACACTGAGCGGTATTCAGACGAGCTATGGCAGTGCAGGAAAACGATTTGAACAGGTTCCTATATGTATAGTCAGCGATATAGTTTGGCATTTGTTTTAAGTCAAGTTAATTTGATGCGGATAACCCGGCTGTTTATGTCTGCTATCCTGTAATACGACTAGTTAGGGCTAGTCAAGAAGGATCTATTACGGGTTATCCTTTTGTTCTTTCTTTGGTCTTTTATTCCTCACGATGCTGTATAATTTCTTTTGTTTTCTCTATTTTGTATAGCAATGGAATGTACCAGAATGTTAAACTATACTACGGCATTGTATCTGTTTTTGTGATATTGTCTGCTACTTTATGACCAACAAAATAAAAACGTTTGTATGAAAAAAAAATCCTATGCCTCCTATTTGGTGTATTTAACCCCCTTACATTATAGGACATGAAGTTTATGGCCATCATTTTAAATGCCCTAATTTTCTATGCAGACCTAGTTTTTCTTGCCTATAACGGGATTTTTTCCTACTGACATTTTTCCTCCCCTCCTTCCTCAGAACCTCACCCCCCTTCTCTTCCTCCCCTCACCCCCCCTGCCCCCCCTCTTTTGGACCCATACCGGCCTCCGACTCTTCGAATGATCGCTTTAGCGGCGTTCAGCAGGTGGCGCACCACTGATTTTTTGTATTTTCCTAGCGAGTAGCTGGAGATGTGGAGTAAACAGCATTCAGGTGTAAGGGTAAGGCCTGTCTCCGTGATGGCACGAATCTGCGTGCAGATCCCATCCCAAAACTCCCGTAAGCTCGGACAGTCCCACCATATATGTATCATATCACCCTTAGCACCTCCACATCTCCAGCAGGACTCTGACGTGCCCGGATACCATTTATTGAGTCTAACTGGTGTAAGGTACCAGTTCGTCAGGACTTTGTATGCTGTTTCTTGTGTGCTAGTGCTTATGGAGCATTTGTGTGCCAATATGCATGCATTGCTCCATTGCTCGTCCGTAAAGGTCTTGGAGAAAAACCTCTCCCAGTCTTGTTTATGTCTGGTTGAGCGGTCCGTCCTGGAGGCCTGTAGCCAATTGTAGATCAGGGATGTCGCCCCTCTCACAGGTTCACCCGTGATGCACAATTGTTCAAACCACGTCTGTTCTCTTAAAACGTGTGATCTATTGGTCGAGCAGTAAACATAATCATGTAGCTGTCTGTATTGCCAGTATGTGAAGTGTTTTGCCTGTAGGTCCTGCGCCAAGTCCCGAAAGGTCTTAAGTTTGTTCCTCTCCAAGCAATGTGCCACAGTCGTAGGTGTCCCATCGGCTCTATGTGGGAAAGACACCGTGGAGTGTCCAGACGCAAACGAGGGGTTGTGAGCCAGGGGTGTCAAGGGACCCGGTGTGGAGGCCAATCCACATCGTCGCGATGTTTCCCCAAAGACATCTAAAGTCGGCCTTATCAGGGGGTGAGTCATCAGTATTGCCGGTCGAGCTTCCTTAGCTACCCATGGCAGGAACCTCAACGGGGTTTTTGTCAGTCCGGCTTCCAGTCCCACCCAATCTTTAGTCGTGGCATGGCAGTTCCAGTCCAGAATGCGGACTAGGTGTGCTGCATAGTAGTAGAATCTGAAGTTTGGTAGGTTAATCCCCCCTTTTGCCTTTGGCAACGTCAAGGTTGAAAGGTTAATTCGAGGCTTCTTGTTGGCCCATATAAAATTTCTCACTATTGCTGTCAGATGGACGAAGAACCGCCTGGGCAGTTTAATGGGAAGAGTGTGAAAAAGGTACAGTACCCTCGGTAGTATTGTCATCTTAATGGCAGCCGCCCTCCCGAACCATGATAACGGGTGAGAGTGCCAAGCCCGAAGTTCTGTACGTAGGTCGCTCAAAAAGGGTTGAAAATTTTGGGTGTAAAGACTGTCTGAGTTGGGCGTGAGCCAAATTCCTAGATACTTGAGTTTGTGATCCACCCACTTAAAGGGGCAATTAGACCTGGCAGTCCGCAGGCACGCAGGACCCAAGGATACGTTCAGCGCCTCCGATTTCTCGCAGTTGATTTTAAAATTGGAAAGGTATCCAAATATCTCAAATTCAGCCAATAAGTTGGGAATCGAAATGTGGGGCTGGGTCAGGATGAATAAAAGATCATCCGCGTAGGCGGCTAGCTTGAAGTGTGCGAGTCCCTGCCTAAGGCCGCTAATTGACGGGTTTGCATTGATCATGCGAATGCACGGCTCAAGTGCAAGGATAAACAGTATTGGCGATAACGGGCAACCTTGGCGTGTACCGTTACGTATGTTTACCGGTTCTGAAAGGGACCCATTTATTTTCAGGCGAGCCGTCGGGTGTTGGTACAGCGCTGAGATCCAAGCCATTAGTCGCAGCTGAAAACCTACCCGCCTGCACACTGCGAACATGAAATCCCACGCCACTCTGTCGAAGGCCTTCTCCGCGTCGGTGGACAGGAGAAGGCCCTCGACAGTGCTCCCCCCAATGCAATGTAAGAGATTCACCACCTTGATGACATTATCCCGGGCCTCTCTCCCGGGCATAAATCCCGCCTGCTCCGGCCCAATCAACTCAGGCAGAAGTGTGCTCAGCCTTGTAGCTATGATTTTTGACAGAAGCTTTATATCTAAGTTGAGCAGCGAAATCGGCCGGTAGCTTGAGCAAACACTAGGGTCCTTCCCCGGTTTGGGGAGCACCGTAATGTGCGCCAAGTTAAAGGTTGGTGGGACCTCCATAGACTTAAATTTAAATTAAGCCCTGCTAGGCCCCGGATGGTATCGTTTCTAGGCGATAGGAGATTCCCTCTGGCTTTTGAATCTCCTGGCGCCTTCAGATGGTGGGTCCAGAACTCATTGGTCACCTTGCGGGATTTGCATGATAACACTGTCAATTTCATCTCTTTCTCGCAGCTTCGTGCACGATATGAGATACCTCATGGGGAGTTTTATAAGTTTCTTCAAATTCGCCATTTTTTTCACACACACTATAGGACCCCCCAGGTTCCAGTCTGTGCACAGTTTGAATCTATATGTTATCACCACTCACGGGATAGAGGTATCATCTCTACTTTGTACAAATACCTAATTGAAACACAGCAACCGGGGAAGTTCAGGGCCATGATCTTGTGGGAAACAGATCTGGCCACGGAGTTCTCGGATGAGGACTGGCGAGCTATGTTTCAGAATATGCATAGATGCTCCAAATCGATGGCCATAAAAGACACTGTTGTGAAACTACATACACGCTGGTACCTAACCCCCACTAGAGTTCATCGGTATTATCCTTCGGTCCCCGACCTCTGTTTCAGAATACAAGAATACAGAAAAGCTGCGCCAGCCCTCTAACCAATTATGTAAAAGAAGTGAAATAATAAAAATATAAATAATTAATATATAAATGATTGATGCAATCAAAAACACCTCAAGTGCATAAGAAAAAAAGTACATAAAAAATGACAATGCAAAAAGTCCATTCATAGAAAGTTCATGTGTAAGTCCATATGATTAACAATTATGTTCTTAAATGAAGACACCACAGTGATTCAACACACTCTGAATGCGCACGAAGTGCCCGTCACCGTATAGTGAGTGCGCTTACCAGAGGGTATATAGATTGGAGCGTTATAAATAGATGGTAGGTCACACCAAAGTAATCCTCCTTATAATGGGTCAGCTCTCCGCATCACAACAGCACTCACGAAAAGGTAATCTACTCCGTGGTCCCAAAAAGGTACTCAGTGGTCCACTCCTCTGCCGCCAGATCCAACCAACCTGTTTCAGAGGTTGCCCGACGGCAGGCACATTGCTGCATATCTTTTGGAGCTGCCCCCTACTGCAACCCATGTGGGACCAGGTCGCTACCATGGTGACCGCCATCCTAGGACATAGGATGGATCTCACGGCCGCTCACTGCTTGTTATTTGCACCGATCCTGGGGGTTTCGCTAACAGACCAGAGATTACTCCATACTCTATTCTGTGCCATTCATTGGACGATAGCCCTACACTGGCGTACACACTTGCTTCCCTGGGCACAGGTTCTTCATAGGATGGATTCTATCCGCCTTATGGAGCGCATCCATCATACTATTATGGATACTATGCACAGGCATACTGCTAAATGGGCCAAGTGGCCCACCAACAATGAACCTGCTGGAGTGGGGCCTCTACACGGTCCCCCTCCAGAGGTTATTTAAGGTCTAGATGGAGTTGGCCTCCAACAGGGTTGAGCTTGGTCTTCTTTTCCCACCGCTTCGATCCCTGAATATACGCTACCAGTTGGAGAGGACCACCGTTACACACTGAGCGGTATTCAGACGAGCTATGGCAGTGCAGGAAAACGATTTGAACAGGTTCCTATATGTATAGTCAGCGATATAGTTTGGCATTTGTTTTAAGTCAAGTTAATTTGATGCGGATAACCCGGCTGTTTATGTCTGCTATCCTGTAATACGACTAGTTAGGGCTAGTCAAGAAGGATCTATTACGGGTTATCCTTTTGTTCTTTCTTTGGTCTTTTGTTCCTCACGATGCTGTATAATTTCTTTTGTTTTCTCTATTTTGTATAGCAATGGAATGTACCAGAATGTTAAACTATACTACGGCATTGTATCTGTTTTTGTGATATTGTCTGCTACTTTATGACCAACAAAATAAAAACGTTTGTATGAAAAAAAAATCCTATGCCTCCTATTTGGTGTATTTAACCCCCTTACATTATAGGACATGAAGTTTATGGCCATCATTTTAAATGCCCTAATTTTCTATGCAGACCTAGTTTTTCTTGCCTATAACGGGATTTTTTCCTACTGACATTTTTCCTCCCCTCCTTCCTCAGAACCTCACCCCCCTTCTCTTCCTCCCCTCACCCCCCCTGCCCCCCCCCCCTTTTGGACCCATACCGGCCTCCGACTCTTTGATGGTCCTGAAATCCCTGACTATCTTGAAGTCTTCTTGTGCCGAGGTGGGGTTCAGTATTTTGTCTCCACTTCCCTGTCAACAAATTCGAAACGGGGGGGGGGGGGGGGGGCACCCCCCTCCCAGCCCCAGACCCATACTAACCCCTCCCCCCCACCTCCCCCCTCTCACATCGATCTATATTTTTGTCCTCCTATCAACATTTATCACCCTCCTCCTATAATATTTACCAGTGTCCGTCCGTCCAACCCGGGAGTTCTGGAACTTGGATTTCTAATTTATCACAAAATTCCGCTAGTTCTTCCGGGAATCTCAGCCTAGCGGATCTTCCTTCTTTAAATCCTATCAGGCATGCCGGGAATCCCCAATTATATCTTATGTTCTGTGTTCTTATCTGTTCCAACAACGGTTTTAGGAGACGCTTTCTTGCCACTGTTTCAGGCGCTAGGTCAGAGAAAATTTGTATTTCTGACCCTGCGTATTTTAATGGGGCTTTCCCCCTTAATTTCATCCATATTTCTGCTTTATCTTCATAATATCTAAATCTCACTATTATGTCCCGTGGCCTATCAGCTCCTACATTTTTGTTTAACCAATCCAGTGCACCCTCTCTATCTTAGGGTCTTCCTCTCCTTTATCCAGTAGAGGGCTAAATATAGTTTTAATAATTTCCCTCAGCTCTTCCCTCCTATCTTCTGGGACGGATCGAATTCTCAAGTTTTGTCTTCTATTCCGGTTTTCTTGATCTTCGAGTCGTTAAAGGATTTGCCTCTGATTTTGATGTACTATTTTAACTTGTCCCTTTAAATTACTTAATTCCTGAGCTTGATTATCCATTCTTTCTTCTACCACCTCTACTTTTGTTAATAGGTGCCCTCAGCATATTAATGTCCGCTTTAATGTCATTTTCTAACTTCAAAAGCATCTCCGTCATCACACCTTTTCTTATCATATAGTCATCTGCCCTTTGATCTTCACCTTTACTTAAAGGGGTTGTAAAGGTAAATGTTTTTTCACCTTAATACATTCTTTGGTGAAAAATGTGAAAAAACATCTGACAGTGCCGGCTCCCCCAGCCCCCCGTTTTACTTACCTGACCCCTCAAAAGTCCCGCTCTCGCCCCCGACATCCTCTTCGCCACTCAGCCTGGCCGCTGGTTGGCTGGAGTGGATGGATTGAAAGCAGCGCAGCCATTGGCTCGCACTGCTGTCAATCACATCCAATGATGCAGCGCGACGGGGCTGGGCCGGGTGATACAGCGAGTGGCTATAGCTGCTGGCTGTATCATGAGAGAGCTCACATGAACGTGAGAAGTACCTGTGGGAGGAAGCAGAGACAGCCGCCGAGGGACCCCAGAAGAGTAGGTTCGGGGCCACTCTGTGCAAAACGAGCTGCACAGTGGGGGTAAGTATAACATGTTTGTTATTTTAAAAAAATAAAAAAAATACCCTTACAATCCCTTTAATTCTAGTTCACTCTCAGTTGTCAAATCATCTCTAGATTGATCCGGTATCCCCCCTTGGTTTTTTATCCGTTCCCTTCTTCTTATCATATTTAGGAAGCTGCTTCTCCATTCCTCCACCGCTAGGACTAGCTCCTTGGGTCATATATTGTTTAATCATGCTTTCTGTATTTATATTTTTGGGGGTTTTAGGGGCTCCACCCTTGGTAGTTTTATTTGTAGATTTACTCATGGTGCTTTTCTTACCCCCTCTTATTCGTTTCCTCAGTTTGTTAGTCCTCTCGTTCCCCAACTGATCAATAGGGATAATACGCACAATGAGTTCCCCTTTAATTTTGTCACGCGGTTAGCTAGAGGCACCCCCTCTTGGGAGACTTCCCCTTGACTGCTGACTGATCCAAGTCTGTACCTGCTGGCTCGCATATTAATATTTAAATAACAGGCTTATTGTAAACAAGTCCTCATCGAATAAGTATATATTCTCTATCAGGTATGACGTATCTTATTTTATCGTTCCTGGATATTAGTGAGAGACTACTCTTCTTACAGGCAGGTGATTCTGTACACCTACCTATGCGATATACAAGCCTGATAACGACAGGTTGGGAATTCACTTTAAGATGTCCTTGTATTTACCTGTTCGGATCAATCAGTTGCCCTATTTTTATGGCACCAGTTATCCGATTCCATCCAGGATATCATCTCCCGGGGTCATCTACAATCCCTGACTCCGCCACAGTTCTCTCTCAGGAAGTATTCCAACGAGAAAAAAAAAAAAACCTCTTGTAAAAAAAAGAAAACACCTGCTTATATTTCTGAGTTCACAATACTATGAATTTGAGAGGGCTTACCTAGGTTGGATTCCAAGGTGCAGAGATGTACGCTCACCCTTGCAAATAGACACAGCCCACAGTAACTAACAGATAAGCTACCTGGGCTGTGAATCTGTGCACGGGGGCTTGACAGGAATTTGCCAAAGGATTGTCCAGGTAAAGCTGTAGTCAGGGAGTCCAGAATACAGAATAAACGATATACAAGCCAGGGTCGGTAGCCGGGGTCAGTCTTGGAACACTGTAACTTGAAAACAGGAACACAGGTACCTTTGGCGACAAGAGACAGGAGCAAGAACAAACAGTAATTAGTTCAATACCACCCAGAGCTACTTGGGGTGCGACCACGGCTGGCAGTCTAAAAGACACGGTAGGGACCGTGACAGAATCTCAGGGTGGCTTGATACAACCAGGAGATTATTTCCAAGTATGAGGGCAGAAAAAAAAAATTTGAAAAAACTGTACCGCAGCCCAGTTAGAAATACTATGTTCGTTCACTCCCACAGATATTACCACATTTCTAGTGTAATTTTTTTTGTTTTTGACAGGTACCCGTCCCCACTTTCGGGTGACTTCGCTTCTACTTCCCCCTTCCCCAGGCCATTGACAAAGTGCAGTGCACTCCATGCACGTGCAGTAGGGAACCAGCTGTGAAGCCGCAAAATTGGCTGGGGTGCTGACATCGTGGGATCCTTAGACAGGTCCTAATATGTTCTATTATATTAATATTTCGTACTGTATTTTATTACTTTTTTTTTTTTTAAATCTTATTTTTTATTAAATTTTGCACAAAAGATAACAGCAATATAGGACTTACATTTTCGTGTAGATGTAGTCGTTGCTTCCAGTTGGGAAGCTTAGTCTAACAAAAGCAAGCATATTGAAAACATAGATGTACATGTTAATAGTTAAGAACAAATCCTGAGAGGATGAGAGCACCATCAGTCACCCCTGAACACCCCTTCTGGGAACTAACTGTGTCCTGGGGAGAGTGACAGCGCTGCCCGGTCCTGAGCTATAGTAAGTATAACAAATTGCAAAAGTAGGGGTGAGCACACAAAAAAAAAAAGAGGGAAGGGTAAAGTTAGCAGTCACCGCAGTAAAACCAATATTCTTTAACACCTATTATCATAGTCATTTTACGTTGTTGCTGTTTTGCATCTATACTCCGGTTCTTCGGTGTGAGAAAGATAAGTATCAAATGGAGGGGACAGGACGTGAAAAGTCACGGTGTGACACAGGAGGATGTGGACGTCGCTGGATTGGGGGAACTGACCGACCGCACACATCTGGAGTCCTTAATCCACGGATTCCAATTCCGGAAGAATTTGCCTGTTTGGAGATGAGCTTTGGCAAAGCTATATTCCATCCTGAAGTTATCGTTGAGTATGGTAATGACGTCTTTGACAGAAGGGGGGTGAGTCTTTTTCCAGTTTCTAGCTAATGCTAGCCGCGATGAGAATGTGGGTGGCCACGGTTTGGGATTTTTTGGGCCACGTAGGAATCATCAGGCCCATGAGGAGATCCACCGCAGATAGATTGGTATGTGAGGGGAAGCTTACTTTGAGCAGGTCGGTTATTTGATTCCAAAAGACTTTAAGCATGGGGCATTCCCACCAGATATGAATGAAAGATCCTGGAAGGCCGCAATTTCTCCAGCAGAGATTAGACGAGGTAGGGTAAATTTTGGCAAGTCTACTGGGTGTATAGTACCATCGGTGAAAAAGTTTTTGACCGGATTCCCAGTGCGTGGTGCAATGGGAAAATTTTGACGGCAACGATAGTGCTGCTTGCCATTGCGATAGTGGCAGGGCATGTGGGACGTATAGGTTCCATTTTTCTGACTGAGTACGTATGTGCTTTTCTGCATCCTGGGAAAGTAGACCATATAAGTATGAAATGCCTTTGGAAGAGGGTTTCCTTAACCGGAAATGTTGTATGATCGGTAGCAGAATAGTATCTCGAGTGGACCATTTAATCTTAGCAAGTAGTGATCTGATCCTGAGGTATATGTAAAAAGTTTTTGAAGATAGCCCGAACTTGGAGCTTAGTTGAGCAAAGGGCATCAAGGCGTTGGAATTGAAGAGATGTCCGACAGTGTGGACGCCTGCCTCAAGCCAGGGTGTCAGAGGAAGGTCCGGTAGTAGCAAGGAGACAGCTGAGAGTGGTAAATATTGCAGTATGGACTGTGGTATTCCTTTTGAAAGTTGAGGAAGAGATGTCCACACCCTGAGAGATGCCGTTATTGAGTCCAATTGGGAGTGTGTGGGTACAGGAGCTAGGAGAGCTGCACAGAGGTATAGCTGGAGGTCCTTGGCTAAAACAGATGATTCTATCTGTGACCAGTTATAGATTGTGTCAGTGTTCCACCATTGATTGAGTTGGTCCAGAATGACAGCTTTATAATATAGACCAATGTTGGGGGACCCCATACCACCCATTTTTTTGGGCGCCATTAGGTTGTCCTTGTGTAGTCTGGGTCTTTTGTGTTGCCATATGAAGGAGTTGAAGATAGCTTGAAGGGATCTCAGTTGCGAGGAGAGAAATGGCATTGGCATCGTACGGAATAAATACAAGACATGTGGGAGAAGATACATTTTTGCAAGTGTTATTCGTCCAGCCCATGATACGAAAGGAAGATTTAAATCATCAGACAATTTTTTGAGCCTTTCTATGAGGTCTGCTAGGTTGATGCGCAGGATATTTTTACTGGGAGAGAGAAAGCGAGTCCCTAAATATGTAATGGATGAGTCTTTTGACCATGTGAACGGGGATTGTGTAGAAATCTGTTGTTTGGTGTCTCGGTCTAAACCAATTGCTAACATGACTGACTTACTATGATTCACTTTATATAAGGAAATTGCACTAAATTGGTCGAGAATCGATTGTAGCGTCAATAAAGAATTAGTTGGGTCAGTAATGGAGATGATCACGTCATCCGCATATAGTCCAATTTTATGTTCCGTCTGCCCTATTGTTATTCCTTTAATTTGCTTTTCTGTTCGAATTTTCTGAGCTAGAGGTTCCATGACCATGGCAAAGATAAGGGGTGAAAGCGGGCACCCTTGTCGGGTACCATTTGAGATAGTAAATGGATCAGATGTTACTCCCGAAGTCCACACTCTCGCACTGGGATTCGTGTATAAGCCAAGTATGGCAGTTAATAGAGTGTCTGATATGCCAAATTTGCGCAATACTGCTTCTAGATATGTCCATTGCACCCGATCGAATGCCTTCTCCGCATCCAGGGATAGGAGCAGAGAAGGCATTCGACGGTTTTCTGCCCATTGAATGAGGTCTATGAATCGACGAGTTCCGTCGGATGTTTGCCTTCGGGGTATGAAACCCACTTGGTCGGCATGTATTAGGTGGTGTAGGACTGAAGAAAGTCGAAGGGCTAATAGTTTGGCGTATAATTTGATGTCCGTGTTTAGAAGGGATATGGACCTGTAATTTTCCGGAATGTCATGGGGTTTGCCGGGTTTGGGGAGGGTAACTATAAGGGCTTCTAAACATTCTTGAGGTATTACACCAGTGGAGGCAAATTGGTTAAGTGTCTTACATAGATGAGGTGTAAGCGTGTGGTGGAAGTGTTTAAAATATTCATTAGCAAAGCCGTCCGGGCCTGGAGCCTTATGTAAGGGGAGGGACTGGATGGCTCTATAAATTTCTTCTGTAGTAAATGGGGTAGAAAGAGTTGTTAGTTGTTCCTGAGTTAGGTTAGGGAGTTGGATGGAGTCTAGAAAGGCATTGATGTCACTGGTACGTGGTGGGGTGGCACCCTCTGAGGCTTGTAGATTGTATAATCTGTCATAAAAGGTCGCGAAGGTGTTGGCGATGTCTAAAGGATTGGTCATCCTAGCTCCTTTTGTATTAAACAAGAAAGGGATCTTGGCTTTGATTTGCTGTCTTTTAACTTGTCGAGCAAGAAATGCACTAGACTTGTTGTTAAAGGCGTAAGAACGTAGTTTCAATCTTTGAATATAAAATTCAAAGTTTTTATATAGGTGTTCGCTCAGTTTACGTCTGAGTTCCGATAGTGCTGTTAGTGTTGCCGGAGAAGGTGAGGTTTTGTTGATGATTTCTAATTGTTTGAGTTGGTTAAGTAGGGAGTTTGTCTCTTCCAACCTTTTTTTTTTCTCCTGCGCACCAATTTTAATAAGGAGACCCCGTAGAAAGGCTTTGTGAGCCAACCAGACCATGGAGTGATCGGCAGTAGAACCACAATTAATTTAAAAGAAGCCCTCAATCTCGGACCTGATCTTCTCCTCATATTTTGGATTAGTTAAAAGAGAAGTGTTCATTCTCCAGGGAGGACGCATGTGTGAGTTTTGTTGTGGGAACACTTTCAAAGTAATTGGAGCATGGTCAGACCAGGTGATAAGACCAATTCGCGTCTCTGAGATTGATAGTAAAGATTTTTTGTTGGTGAGGAAAAGATCGATCCGAGAGTAAGAGCCTCCGGTATGCGAGTAAAAGGTATAGTCGCGTTCAACGTCATGCATACACCTCCAGGGGTCATAGAGATCTTCGCTGGCTATAAAGGCTGAGAGTGCAGAGGCTGTTCTTCTGCGTGGATTAGTAGAATCCAGGTAGGGGTCTGGGGTGTCATTAAAGTCACCACAGATGATTAAGGCTGTATCCATATACGGAGCCAATTTGGATTTGAGTTTTTTGTAAAACGATTTTTGGGAGGTATTGGGTACATATACATTAACAAGCGTCATGGGGTGGTTATGAATGGTGGCGGATAGGATAATAAATCTCCCCTCATCATCTGTTTCCATTCGATGAAGGGTAAAGGGGATGGTAGCATTTACTGCTATCATGACCCCACATTTTTTTTTATCATGGTTTGAGAAAAAATAGTGTGCGAATTTCTTATGCTTACAATTTGGAGGGTTGGTACTGTTAAAATGTGTTTCTTGGATGCATAAAATGTCAGCTTTAGACATAAGTGCTTCCTTCCATAAGAGATTTCTTTTAAAAGGAGAATTGAGCCCCTTTGCATTAAGTGATAGAATGGTGATGGCCATTTGGATAATAAGTGGTTACAAGTGATAATCTAAGATTTACCTTATTCACAGGTGGATATATAAGTTGAACGGGACTGAAGCTTAAAGAACAATGTGTGCAATCGGTCAGAGTGATAGCAATTGCCAGGGAGGGGAAAAAAAATAAAAATAAAAAAAAACACCCCTCTTAGAAAAAAAAAAAAAAAAAAAAAAAAACACAGAAAAAGGTAGAGGTAACAAACAGGTACCTGTAAACTTGTATGCTAGAACTGCATATATTTCCTACAATGAACACAGTAGCAAATAATATAGAGTAAGAAAACTTGAAACCAGATGTGCTTGGCACACTTTAATCCTGGGGAGTAAGAGACTGACATAATGCCCGAGCAGGGGAGTTCTGTGCTGGGGACATGTAGGTAATCGCAACAGTCAAATATCAGGCTTTATCCGTTTTGTCCTTACGGTGGCGAGGGTGAGAGGTGGAGGAGGCATTCTGGCCAATATGTCCGCGATGGGTCGAGGTGATAGGCAGTAAGCCCCAATTCGTCAGCTTCTTATAACCATCTTTAGGAGATAGTATCGGTACAATTTTTTGCTGGTAGGTCACCAGGAGCTTCGTCGGATAACCCCAACGGTAGGTGATTTTGTTCTCTTGGAGAACCGAAGTGACCGGTGCAAACGCCCTGCGCATCTCCATAGTAGCTGGTGAAAGGTCAGCATATAGGGTGATTTTAGAGTAAGGAGAGGGGAGGGGTTTCAGGTTTCTGGCCGAGTAAAGGATCTGTTCTTTTATGTGAAAAAAATGTATCCTGACCAGGACATCTCTGGGTGTATCTGCAGGTAGGTGGTCTGGTTTGGCGATTCTATGCGCACGATCTATGATCAAGTCGTGAGCAGACAGATTGGGGATCAAAGACGTCATGAGTTGCTGTATGTATTGCTTTAGTTCAGCGGGTGGGACCGCCTCAGGGATCCCCCTGAATTTTATGTTATTCCTTCGGCCCCTGTCTTCGAGGTCGGCCAATTTGAGTTTTATTTTATGTATTTCAGCTGCATGATGTTCATGAGCATTCAACAGCTCATTATGTGCTTTGCTCACATCTGACATGTGTTCCTCAGTTATGTCCACTCTGTCTTCTAAGCAGTCAAGTCTGTCATGAACTTGTGAGAGAGACATCTGCAGTTCTCTGTGCAGGTCTTTTTGTAAAGTAAGCAGCATTGATTTTAGTGTGCTCTCAGAGACAGGGTTGTCTGTGGCAGGTATAGTAGCTAGGGAGGACACAGGGGCCAGGTTGTGAGAGGCTAAAGCTGGTGCAGAGCCTTGGTGCTTTTTGGCCTGGTGATTTTTAGTAGGAGAATTGCAGGGAGAAGAGGCAAGTCTCTTACCTCTGTCCTGATGTACCGGTGTGGCTTCCCTGTCAGGGGGTGGAAGATTGTCCATCGCTTCAGATTCATTGTCATCCTGAATCACCTCATCGTTGTGCTGCTACGGGAGGTGAAGTTGTGTCCCGCTGTGGCGCGTTCCCGCCGGCGGAGGGCGGCCGGCGCCATCTTGGAGATTCCTCTGCTCCATGCGGCCGAAGTATTCTGTCAGGCGGCGCGGATGTGATGGAGGATTCCGCCTGCCTGACATGCCCGAGGGTGTCCCGAAGCTCTCTACTCTCTTTCCGAAGAGAGGAGAGCTGTCTGTAGCTTTTGTGCCGCTCGTTTCCCCTTGCTCTGGAGCGGAGCTGAGACACTACACGTCCATCTCGCTCCGCGGCTGGCCACGCCCCCCCCTTATTACTTTTTTTTGGTGGGGGCTGGAGCTCCTCTTTAAAATAGTTGGCTAAGGAAAAGTATAGTCCTGTGTTTGGGGTTTAAATGTTACTAATATGATCTAAATGTCACAATGCTTCCAATTATATATTGGTCATCTGAACCTTGGAAAGGTCTTGCATAAGATTATTTTATTTCATGAGCTGTTTTTGGTATTATACTGTAACCATGCAATTCTGTTCCTTTTCAATAGGATCTCTTATGCCGCGTACACACGTAGCCGACTATCCGGCGGACTTAGTTTGGCAGACTTCCCGCCGGACTGTCCGCTGGACTTTCCGAACTAGCTACTTGCCCACACACGGCACTTTATCAGTGGACTAATACGGCATACTTAGTCCGCCGGACTATCCGCCATACTTTTGAAATGAACGGACTCGCCCACACACGTGGAGGAAAGTCCGCTCATTTTGAGAGCGTTTCCAGGTAGCCGGGGGCCAGCGAAGGAGGTGTCGCTGGCCCCGTCACCTGGTATAGACTTAAAGGGGAACCCCTACACTGAAAAATTGGCGTGGGGGTCCCCCCAGGTCCATATTAGACCCTTATCCGAACACGCTACCTGGCCGGCCAGGAAAGGGGGTGGGGACGAGCGAGCGCCCCCCCTCCTGAGCCATACCAGGCCGCGTGCCCTCAACATGGAGGGGTGCCTTGGGGAAGGGGGGCCGTGCAGCCCCCCCACCCCAAAGCACCTTGTCCCCATGTTGATGAGGACAAGGGCCTCTTCCCGACAACCCTGGCCGTTGGTTGTCGGGGTCTGCAGGCGCTCGCTCGTCCCCACCCCCTTTCCTGGCCGGCCGGGTAGCGTGTTCGAATAAGGGTCTAATATGGACCTGGGGGGGGACCCCCACGCTGATTTTTCGGTGTAGGGGTTCCCCTTAAAGTCCATACCAGGTGACAGGGCCAGCGACGCCTCCTTCGCTGGCCCCGGCTACCTGGAGACGCGCTCAAAATGAGCGGACTTTTCTCCGGGCGGGAAAAGTCAGTTCATTTTAAAAGTACGGCGGACTGGCACACACAGGGCCAGATTGTCCTCCGAAATGCCAGTCTGTCGGACAGATTGGAGTGCAAAAATACTTTCTTAGCCCGCCGGACTTTTGGGTAAAAAAAGTCCGCCAGAGCCTACACACGGGGGGATTGTTTGATCGTGTGTACGAGGCATTAGATAGCAGATAACATTAGGCCAGAGAAGTCGACCACTCCTGTGGTTGCTGGTATGCATATACAATATTAGACATGTATTTATTTTTTCTCTATTGTTGGAGACTTCACCTGTTTGGCCCTGCTATAAAAGGTTGGATTACAAAATTATCTTTGCCGGCATGATATTATACAATGCATTTAAATTGTTCCTTGTGCATTTCTTTTTAGAACTTTTAAATATATTTCACCCAGCTTCTCTCCATCATACAAAACTCTTCACGCTCTGGTCACCAGTTTTTCAATATGCTCCAAAGCCCACCTATTCTCTACCCATGGACAATCCTATTACATTCATCTCTGTAACCTAAACAATACTCTCCAGCTTCTTATCAGTACACTACAATCAAAACTAAAAATCTATAGAGCAGCAATCTACACCTTGGTGTGACCATTTTTTTTAAAGCTTTATAGTTATGGGATAAAATTTGCCCACACACGGCCAGGTTTTTTTTGTTTGAAAGGTTACCGTAATAACCAGCTTTCAGCACTGTCACACTTTGAATGATTCTGCTACATCTCTTTGGCGGAAATACCCCAAGGTGATCAGGAGATCACACTGTCATTGCTTATTACAGTGATAAGTTTTCATTCATGAAACCTTGTGTACTACTGTTTTGCTTGGTGTCTATTAAAGGTTCTTGCGGTAAAAGCCAAGGAAGCTTAGACTTCTGTAGTGTATCGATGCTTTTACTAAACAGAAAAGCAGCAACTGCACAAAACACAATTCACAGCTCACAAAATTTGCATACAATATGCACAAGTAAATTATCCTTTCTAGAAAAATAAGCATTATATATACATATACTGCTGTATAGTACAATATATATATATATATATATATATATATATATATATATATATATATATATATATATATATATATATATATATATATATATATATATATATATATATATATATATAATCAAAAAGTAAACTAGCTACTCAACTTACATTGATGGAGTCCACTTCTTAAAAAAATAATATAGCTTGTACAATTGCAATACATGTCATATTGTAATTGAATGTTATTAAAAATGACCTTTCCTTTTCAATCTGCAGCCGCTGTAATTTTCTATAAATGCAATACAATATGGCTACATGTAGTTGTACTGACCACTCCCCAGAAACATAATTTCCTGCTTGTGTGATTGGCTCACCAATTTTCCCAGAAGTCTGCCTAAGACACAAGTCAGATTTCAGGCATCCCCTGCAAAAAAAAAATATTTTTTGGTGAGATATTTCCAAAAGGTACACCTCTAAAGGGATGCAGGCCCAGCAGCTTTCCTCATTAGTGCTCTTCAGCTGTAGCAGCTGAATGATAATTATGAAACCACTCTCATTAGACTCACTTAGCGGAGAGGAACAGACAAACACGCATTGGGTTTCTTCATAATAATAAAAGGTAGGAATCTGCAACAAAGGTTGTTATAATTCTTATAGTGTACATAGATCACCCAGGGGGAATGTTTTTTTCTCAACAAAAATTGAGTTACGCTTTAAGCAATGCTGGTGTAGGAATTCCATCTATTTCTTCTCTAGGGACCCCCCACCTTAAGTAAATCAGTCCCCATGTGTCTCCTGGAGACCATAAGCCTTGCCTTCTTGTTATCTGTCTCAAATTGGCCACCTCTATCTGAGCTGAGCAGATCTCCAGCTACAGCGGCACACGTCCAACTTTTACTTGTAGCCTTTGCCCCTTGTTAGGGCATCATTAGACTTGTTTATGAGGGCTGCACACCGCTCATTCAAATCTTCAGTTCTGCCTGCTGTGCTTTGAACACACTTCAAAGCCACTGCAGGTTTGACTTTGAAAGACACCGCAAGCAAGGCAGAGAATTTAGAATGTAGGGCACTCAAACACTTGGTTGCCTCTGCAAGCTGCTCCTTCAGCAAGTCTATTTCTAACTCTGCCTTTTTCCTATTTTCAGATTCAAAATGTACAGCATGCAAGAAGTGCAAACCAAACAAAGCAACTGTCCGCATCTCTCCCTTACTGAACCCAAAGCTTTTGAGACTAAAATCTGAGGAAAGATCAGAGTCCACCCCCCCCCCCCCCCCCCAAGCTCTTTTCAAAGGAGAAGCATATCCAGCCAGCTCCTTTGCAACAGACTTCCACTGACTATCTCTGGCACACACAGGTGGGGTGCACTCCTCCTCCAGGACACCAGAAACTTCTGCAGCCTTACTCTTCCTAAACAGTATACACAGTATTTTACAAAACACACCACAGAAAAACAGGTCTACTTCAGTGAAGCTTTAGTGCAATTATCCTTTCTAGCAAAATAAGCATGTTCTATATATATATATATATATATATATATATATATATATATATATATATATATATATATATATATATATATATATATATATATATATATATATATACACATTACTTAACTTCCATTGATGGAGTCTTCTCATGGTTCTTTGCTGAGTCCAACTCAAAACGTTTCCAAAATTCTCCAGCTTGAAGCAGCCATGTCTTGCCTCTTTGTCTTCCAAAACCAATTTTCCTTTGTCTAACCACATGCTTCTTTCAAAAGCTAATCCTCTCCCCCTAACATCTTCTACTTCATATCCTGTAAAGAGCTTCCTCTGAAACCAATCGGTACAGTTGCATATCAATGGGGAGAGCCTTAGCTTGAAAAAACACATGGTCTAAAAATACTAACTCCATATTATTGCTATAAAATGACTACAAATGGCCATGACAACACAATTACTGTGATAGTCAGATATCATATGACACGGGGCTGCTATGATTGGTCTTGGTACCATGTGATCGTTGTGACCAATCATAGAGCTCACAGAATAGTAAACAATGGCATCATTGTTTACTACTGTTCATGTGATCTCTGTGATTGGTCCCAGCGATCGCATAATACCAGGGAGCTCACAGTGGCCTGGTACAATGATCATTGATTGGCTATGTCCAATGGACACATCAAGTCACGGATCCTGCCGCTGCACCATCTAGAGAGCACGCACAAGTGGGTGATGCTGGAGGACATATGTATATGTCTACCTGCATCTGCGTTTTATTTACTATGGTCGGACAGAAAGTGGGTAAAGGTTTGCCAGCTCCCTTTTATCTTTCCATTTTTAACAAACATCAAGAAAACAAAGTCTCATATGTCAGTATGTTCCCATGCAGGGGTTTCAGCTTCACCAAGCATTTTAAGCAAGCAGGTAATGTAAAATACTAAGCCATCTATCTCTCTTTAGCAACACAGCTGCTTTCGTCTCTGGTCTCCCAGATGACAGTTTTTTTTTGTGGATCACTCAGCCTTAGTTACAGCACCTCACTGTATAGGTCCACTCCTGATCTCTAGATAGGGGATCTCCTAGCACCATGGGCTCTCCCACTCCGAGACCTAAAACCTACCCCAGTCCACTGGACTTGCTAGTTGCCTCAGCTTTCCCAGTTCTGCTGACTCACGCTGCTGTCCCAATTCTCCCAGTCCTGCTGGTAAGTAATCTCTCCCACAAAGTGGTTCACCTCTCCTGGCTAGAGAGCACACCTATCTCCACACAACAGTATACCTGTATACCACCACAAGCTTCAGGTCTCCAATAAAACCTGCACACAGGATTGGAGACTTCTTCCCACCCAAAGCTCTTTGAAGTCTCCAAGTTCCAGACCCTGATTTGGCACTACCAAACCCAGAAAACACTAACAAGCAAGTCTTCTCCACTCAAAAACAATGCTTTGGAGCTTCATACTATGCATGAGTATGAATCCCGTGTCATTCCTATATCCAGTTTTACAGTGGCAGGACCTTGCACTGTCACACAGTGCTTTAAAGTTCTGTATTATTCATTTATAGGCATGAGCAAAGTGAAGAACCTTCACTTTGCTGCAGTAAGGAAATGGACAGTCGGAGCACCTGTTGCTCTAAGAGGATGTGCAAAATATTCCTGGTTTGTTTTGCATATGCACATGCTGGATGGACTCACAATGCCTGTGATTGCACTCATTAGATCACAGGCAAAATCAAGAGTCAACCAGAGTGCCTCTGTCTCTTGTGGTTGCTGTTAACCAATTACACAAAAGCAGTAAACGCAGCAGTAGTGGCATCCTGTATTATAATGGAAAACAAAATGATTCAACACATGGTGCTTAACAAACATCACTGTGTTGTCAAGAAAATCTCCTGGTCTCATTAGATCAATCAAGACTCCCAGTCCATAGCAAAGAAGAAGCTTTATTCATAAGTATCGATACATATGGGTGAGGTCCTTACATGCATAGATTCAAGCGAGGAGTCACACCCGGTGACCGAAGACTTAGCTTTTAATAGTAGTAAAAAGAGGAAGTTACAGGAGTCATAAGTCTCTGCAAGTCTCTACAGGAGTCACAAGTCTCTGGGCATATGCTGGCAGCTCATTTGGACTGAACTTTATTGTCTGTGTCAGCAAACCTTACAATCTTAGAATATTGCAATATATATAGTTATAGGAAAGAAAATCAATGCTTGGGTTTGTGCAGGATATAATCAACATCTTGCAATGCTTTTAAGTGTCCCTAATTAAGCCTATAAGATGGAGAACAGGCACAAACAGTTATTTGATAATTCCAACATTTCCCTCCTCTTTGTGGCTGTTCTTCATCTGCGGTGGTTTTCAAACACAGTGCCTGTGTTGGACACACTTTCAGCCTGGTCATCATCAATCGCAGTTTCAGCTCCAACATCATCATAAGTCACATCTGAGGCAGGGACTGTCTGATACATAGTTCTTGTCATTGCCACCTCAATCAGTTTTTGTGATAGTCCACGAATGCAAGGGATGCAACAGCATCCACAGGTTACCAGTACGGCCAACACTATGGTAATGGAGATAATTGCTGATGCGATCAATCCAGTCTATTTTAGGAACCATCCTTCCAACCAGGATGAAAATGGGTAATTAATTCCCGGAGTTCTTGGTCAGTTCATTCGATAAAGCTGTGAGGCCCTCGATTGCCATGTTACAATTCCACCTGGAGCTGTATTATTGGGAATGAAAGTACAGCACAGGCTCCCAAACATTTTACAAACTCCTCCTCTTTCTGCTAACACCATGTCTAGTGCCATTCTGTTTTGCCAAGCTATAAGTGATGTGGGAGATAGTTGTTCAGCTAGACCTTTAACTGCATCTTTAGTATAATTTACAAATCTCTGCTGATTGTAATAAATGTAATTTATCCAGTCAATACTCTTATTTATCGTACTCCACCAGAAGAACAGACTCAAACCCTGCTGCCCCATGGTTTCTGGCTTTAAACTCATTCAGCACTCCCCATGGGACACCTATCTCATCAATATAGACCTGGAAATCAAAAGACCCTTTTGGAGAGTTGTCTCTCTGCTTTCGTGGGTGGCTTTCCTTCCACAGGGATTCTGAAAGGAGGCAGCATATGGGCATAGCTAGCTGGATCAAAGTGCAATCCCCATGGGCGTTGGCTGGGATCCTGGCTCTCAGCTTCCTGTCACCACACAACCATCAAACATCAGCCCTCTGGGTATCATGTTCAACCCAGCCATCTTCTTTTGTGACCACTCTAGTCCTACAGTAGTCATCGAGTAATTGTCCCAAGTCTGTTCCGCTCTCATTCCCCTGGGAGTGCAAAACAAGAGTAGTCATGAGGATATGCCATGACCGCTGGGGGTATTTGAGGTCTCTGAACCTGGGGAAACAACAAACTCAAAGTATGACAGGATGTATTAATATTAGGTGTGTAACCCTTGTTGTACAGTTTCAACATGCATTGTAGTCCTTTAGGATCAGTTTGATCATCTCATGGAAAAGGTACTATAGCCAAATGAGGCTCCTTTTAGTGTCCTAGCTGTATACCTCAACTATTCCAGCCACTCGTTCTTATCTTGGTATCCTGTCTCCAGAGCAAATCTATCTTCCAAGGTCAGATTAGTGAACCTAACCACAGGGCCCATTTGCTCTATTACTGTATTTGGTGGCCCTTCTTTCTCTTCTTTAATCTGGGGCTAATTTTTATTTTTTTTATTTTCATTTTTTATATATATATATATATATATATATATATATATAATCCCACTAGGTTCTGTGCTTGTTGATAACTTCCACAGTCCACCAATTGACACATGTCAACCAGTATTGTACTCGTCACCCCTTCCTCAAATGTTAGATTTTAAAACATTTTGGTTCCACAGTGTAGGGTCTCCCTTCAGAACCAGGGTGTTTGAGACCCACATTAAACTCGCCAGACTCCCTGCAATAAACACTTTCCCTTTAATCATGACTGTGGCTTCCCAAGGTGGAGGGTAGTGGAGACTTCACCGGTTTGAGACGAGTTGTACCTATAATCACTTTGTAGCCGGACTTCCTGGGTTGCAACAGTAACCTTCTCCTACTCTGCGTGAAAAACATTTTTACAGTGGGACAAGTGGATCTTTCTGCTATCCTTACTGCGGTAGGGGTGGTAAGAAGGACCTGGAAAGGCCCTTCCCATCTGGGTGTGTGCCAGTGCTTCTTCTTAATGACCTTGATCAGTACTTAAGTTGAACTAGTAAGTTGAACTTTCTCATCTGTCTGTACTGGTCCTTCTGGAAATTAATAAGCATCATTTACTTGTTTCTGTTTCAACAATTTAACCATGTATTCTGCCAAACTGTGTTCTGTTTCTTCCCCTGATGATATATCTGGAAATAAGGGTATTTTATATGCCCTACCATGCATCATTTCAAAAGTCTTATGTGCATGCTGAAAACAGCTAATGATAAGCAATACATCCAATTCTTCCTTGTTTCTTGCATAGCTTTTCTTAGTTTGTTTTTTTAGTATACCACTGTGTCTCTCAACCAGCCCTGCTGACTATGGGTGGTAGGCACAGTGATATTTTACTTGTATTCCCATAGCCTCAGTTAAGTGTGTAATTGTTTCAGAAAGTGTGGGCCATTGTCACTGTATATTTTCTCAGGGATCCCAAACCTTGGGAAAATATATCTTAACAGTGCTTTTTCTACTGTATGTGCATCCACATTCCCTGTGAGGAATATTTCTACTGACTTTGTTAGTGCATCTATGATTACTAGGCAATACTTTTTCCACTCACATTTGTCTAGCTCTATAAAATCCACTCATATGTGCTTGAAAGGATATTATGGTGTTGGAAATTTACCTTTCTGGGGTCTTATCCCTCCTCATGGGTTGTTCTTGGCACATATCATACATTGTAAACAAAAATAGTTTTGAGTAGTTTGTGAATCCATATGTTGTACAAACTTTATTTATTTTAACATAGCAACCATCCCTCCGCTTGTCAATACTGCAGCATACCTGTACAGTGACTTAGGTAGTACTTGTTTATTGTCAGGTGACATGTAAATTCCATTAGTGAGTGTACAATGTTTGTTTTTCCACGTTGTGATTTTTGTTAGTAGGGCCACTTGTTGCATTTCTTGAGTGCAGTGTAATCTAGTGTAGCGTCGGCTCCTGAAGAGCATGCGCTATGTGTTTTTCTCCATTTAACATTCCTGGAACCGTTTGGTTTTGGGTTTAATTACACCAAATTATGGTCTCAGTACCAGTCTGGCTGGATTGCACTGTGTTCTGCTTGGCCATAGGTGGCGCTGGCATCTCTGGCAGGTGTGAGAACGCAGTTCAGCTGAGTGCATTGAGTGCCATCTTTCTCTGAACCAGCCCAGTAGGAGTGTCATCTTGCTTTGCATTCTCTGGGAGGGTACTGACATCACGGGCTTCTGGGTTTCCGGTCCAGAAGTACTTTCTGTCTGTTTGGTCCGGGCCCTCCTGACCAGCTCTCATGGCCTGGGGTGTGGATCCATCCAATTCTGAGTCTCAGGGCTGGCTAGCCCGAGTCCAAGTAACTGGAGGGAGGATTCGGAGGTGGTCCGGGGCCCTCTCATCTATGGAGAGGCCCAGCAACCGAAGAAGCAACCAGGGGAGCACTCTTCAGGAGAAGGCTTATCAGCAAGAGCCTGGAGGCTTAGTTGAAAGACCCCAAGTGAATCTACACTCGTACTGTATCGCCGGGCCGGCTGCAAGATACTGGTACCGTATGAGGGCTCTCTAAATTTGTCTACATCCTTCAGTTACTACAAGCGTTCCACAACAAGTCTGTGGCAGAGACTTTATTCAACCGTTCCACATTCAAGTCTGTGGCAGAGACTTCGCTTTATCTCAGCACTCTATTGGCTGCTAGATCTAGTGAGATAAGGGTGAGGATCCAGTTGTGAATGGCTATTCTCTGAATTGTTATAGTGAGAGGCTACCTGTTTTGACTAAGTTCCAAGAGTACCTGAACTTTCTATCTGAAACCCTCTAACTGCCACGCTGCTCCACGCCGGCCCCTCCTTCCCTCCCATCCGTCCCAGGTGCTTGTACTGTATTCGTCGTGACATCACCTGGGACGGACGAGAAGAGTGGAGGGGCCGGCATGGAGCAGCACGCCGTTAGAAGTATTATTATCGGCATCAGGTGACTCAGTGAGTGAAGCTGAGACACCAGGACCCCCACAAGTGATTGGGGGGTACAGATGTATGGGCCCCCGAGTCCCCCCACCCTGTGTGTGTGTCCCTGTGTGTGTGTCCCCCTGTGTGTGTGCGTTCTCCCTCCAGTGTCCACCTGTGTGTGTGAATTCTCCCTCCAGTGTCCACCTGTGTGTGTGTTCTCCCTCCAGTGTCCACCTGTGTGTGTGCGTTCTCCCTCCAGTGTCCACCTGTGTGTGTGTTCTCCCTCCAGTGTCCACCTGTGTGTGTGCGTTCTCCCTCCAGTGTCCACCTGTTTGTGTGCATTCTCCCTCCAGTGTCCACCTGTTTGTGTGCGTTCTCCCTCCAGTGTCCCCCTACGTGTGTGCGTTCTCCCTCCATTGTCCCCCTGTGTGTGTGCGTTCTCCCTCCAGTGTCCCCCTGCGTGTGTGCGTTCTCCCTTCAGTGTCCCCCTGTGTGTGTGCGCTCTCCCTCCAGTGTCCCCCTGTGTGCTCTTCCCCATGTGCTCTTCCCCCCAGTGTTCTTCTGTGTGCTTTCTCCCCCCCCCCCCACACACAGTGTCCCCCTGTGTGCTCTCTTTCCCCCCGTATCTCCTGTGCAGGTGTGGCTTGAGTGTGGGGGCCAAGGGGGCCCCATGATCTTCTATTGACTGGGGGCCCCATGAGTTGTCACTCAGATCCTTCCTAGGTATCACCTTTTCTGCTCTTGCTGCAGTGCAATCATGTGGTTTGCCAATCAGTTGGTATTGATAACAATCTGGAGGGATTAAGAACAGTGCCCCTTTCAATTGTTGAATGTGGCTGTGTCCATAGTAAAGTCATGCAAGAACAATGTCTAGCTGGACTAAGGTGGGAGATCTTTTGCTGTAATAGAATTACACACACTGCATGAGGTACTTTGAGAGTCAGAGGGTAATATAACACAATGGAAGCACAGGCCTTTATTACCTCTGCTGCTGCAGCCACAGCTTGTACACAAGGTGGCAATGCTCTGGCAACACTGTCTAGAATAATAGGTAATTGGTCTCTGTCGCCCACCATGTTCCTGGGTCAGGACTGAAGTCATGTGTCCTTCTCTCAAGTCTACTGTCTGTACAAATGGTTTGTCATAGTTGGTTATGACTAGTACTGAGGATCCAGCAAGGAGCCTTTTTAACTATGAAAACATGTCTACAGTCTGATCAGTCCATGTTATGTTGTCCTGAGGTGCCATGGGGTTTCCATGGATCAACTCTACCAAAGGTGCTGTCAGTGTGGAATAGTTAGGGACCCAGGCCCTGCAGGGTGGATGTCTGTCTCTATCTTCTCGGTCCAGAAATCTTTCCCCTAGCATTTTGAGTTGTTCAGCTAGGGTATCCTGTAAAGATCTACTCATCTTACAGATCTAAGGATGGACTCCTATAAAGACCATGAGTGCTCGGCTCCGGACTTTGGACGGACAGGTCAGTGATAGATCCCTGTCCACCCACTCTCCTTGGGGTTTAGACTTGGACTGGTGAGATGGGTGGAAGGGGAGCTTGGTTTTGTTCAGGGGGGATGTCCCGTTTAAGGGGGATGGACGTATTTGGAGTAGGAGGGACCGCTTCTGGGACTACATATGGGGACAGCTACAGAGAGACTTGGGGGGGGGGGGGGGGCTTTTGACAAATACAGTGTTCTCATCTTCATTGTTTAAGAGGGGGGGGGGGGCACTCTTGCAACTTCGTCTTAGACACTCCCTGAGCACAAATTCTAGCCTGTTCTAACCAGTTATGAGCCACACCCAAACCATACTTTTTTTGATCTTTAGGTCCCAACTTGCTACATTTTTCAACTAGTTCCTCACATTAAAATTAAGCTTGTTATTAAACCCAAACTTCTTTTCCCACTTAGTACAGTATTTAACAGTTGCTGGGTCCTTTTTATGCATACAATTTTTGTCTCCCTCTAAGGGAGTTGCGGGAACGCAGCAGAGACAGGCACATCCCTCTTTACAGATGTTGTTCCACATGTCTGTTTCTGGGTTTAAAATACAAGACTGATAATTCTACTCTTGGACCCTGCAAAAATCTAAATAACAACAAACAGAAAGTCAAAGCTCCCCAAACAGGAAATATAAAATTTGTATCTGATCAGAAATCACTCACATACACACATTGCGCGTGCACACACACAAAAGAGGAAGTGCACTTAGATGTCCAGACAATTCCAATACAGTGCAGACTCACAATATCTCTTCTCTTGTAACAGAACTGTCTCTTTTTTTTTCTACTTAGGCAGAGGACTCAATTCTAGTTACCTTGGACCCAGTCCAGATGGCCATGTCTTCAGCACCTCAGAGATTCCCTCCACAGAATCCTACTGGGGTCACCGGTACTCTTATTCTCTTAATGTTATTAAACCAAAAAAAAGCACAAAGAAAAACAACTTTAACATTATTTTCCCTACAATCATAAACCAAAGAAAAGGTTCTTACCTTACTCGGAGTGGGAGTACAAGATCTACGGGTAACGGATCTAGACCTCGGACCAAGTATCCGTTCTCAGATTGGCCCCTGTTTATGGTCAATCCAATCGGGTGTCTTTCATTGGTGAATATTTTCAGATTACTCCCCAACCAACCAGAAGTCCATGGACAATGGCGCCCAATGGTCAGATACCAGATGAGCCCCCACAATGGCAGGAAAATCTCCTGGTCACCTTGGATCAATCAAGACTCCCAGTCTGTAGCAAGGAAGAAGCATAGGTATTGATACATATGAGTGAGGTCCTTAGATGCATAGATTCAAGCGAGGGGTCACACCCGGTGACCACAGACTTAGCTTTTAATAGTAGTAAAAAGAGGAAGTTACAAGACTCATAAGTCTCTGGGTGTATGCTGGCAGCTCATTAAAGCAAAGGTTCAAACAAAAATTTAACTAGCCTCAAATTTGGCACCTTTCAGGGGGAGGGGGTGCAGATACCTGTATAATACAGGTATTTGCACCCACTTCTGGGAAAAGACACCCACTGGAGTCACGCCCCTTCCCATCCTGTCCCATCCCCCGCTGTCTCCTGGGAAAGTCACAGGCCCCAGGAGATAGCGGGATGAGTTAGGACACACAGAGCGACTCACACATGCACAGTAGGGAACGGGAAGTGAAGCCGCAATGCTTCACTTCCTGATTCCCTCACAGAGGATGTCAGCGGCTGCTGCCGAGAGCTGAACAATTGACGATTGACCATTTATTAAAAGTCAGCAGCTACAGTATTTGTAGCTGCTGGATTTTAATATTATTTTTTAGGTGGACCTCCTCTTTAACTTTATTGTCTGCAGCAGCAAATCTTGCAATCTTAGAATATTACCATATATAGTTATAGGAAAGAAAAACAATACTTGTGTGTGTACAGGATATAATCGCCATCTTGCAATACTTCTTAAGTGTCCTTAATTAAGCCTATAAGATGGAGAACAGGCACAAACAGTTCTTTGATAATTCCAACAGCATTTTCGTGCTGAGATAGGATTAGGACCATTTAGCCAATTCCATCAGTTACCTATTTAAATTCTCTGCTTCTGAAATCACAATAGGAAGGATTGTTCAGTAGCAATGACATGCTCTGTGTCACCCAACAAATACTTTCTTGCTTTAAATGGAGCTGTCGTAACAGTTGGGTGCATACATTACAGATATATGTTCCATAGTTAGCAGACTCTATACCTTTCACACAGGCAAAATAATACACTCTTATGCCACGTACACACAAGCAGATTTTCCGTCTGAAAAATCTTGGATGGTTTTTCCAACGGAATTCCACTCAAGCTTGGCTTGCTTACACATGGTCACTCAAAAGTTTGCTGAACTTTCGACTGTCAAGAACGCGATGACGTACAACACTACGACGAGCAGAGAAAATTAAGTTTAATGCTTCCGAGCACGTGTCAAATAGTTTCCGAGCATGTGTAGGAATTTTTCACGGCAGAATTGCTACAGATGATCGGAATTTCCGATCAAAACTTTTTCCGTCCGAAAAATTGAGAACCTGCTCTCAATCTTTTGCTAACAGGAATTTGGCCAGCAAAAGTTTGATGGAGCATATACACGGCCGCCATTTCCAACCAAAAGCTCTCATCGTTGTGTTTATGCAGCATTAATGTATTTGTTTTTTGTTTTACTAAATCAGTGTAACTGACTACATTTTAATCTAAATGTATGAAGAAAGATCACTTATTTGGATATGGTTTAACAAAAATTAAGGAAAACTGTTATTTTTTTCTAAATTGTCATTTTTTTTCTTTATATAGTAAAAAACAAACACCCAAATACTAACAGAGAAGAGCTCTACTTATTTAAAAAATAATATAAAATTCATTTAGGTGCAGTACTGCGTAACTATGTAATTGTCAATCAAACTATCAGAACAATACAAACTAAAAACTGGCCTAAAAAGAAAGGGGGTGCAACATGCTAATATCTGGGTGATTAAAAATAAAAGAAAAAAAAACGGAAAATTTCCTATCAAATACCATAATTTTCCTTTCCTGATGGACTCCACGGCAGCTTACGTGTGAGTTAACCCCGCCTCCTCTCCAAAGCCTTAGGACTCCATTCCCATAAATGTGAGCTTACTACTAGGGATGAGCCGAACACCTCTAGTTTGGTTCGCACCAGAGCATACCAAACAGGCAAAAAATCGGAAGAACATACGAACAACATTAACCACTTCAATACCAGGCACTTAAACACCTTCCTGCCCAGACCAATTTTGAGCTTTCAGCGCTGTCGCACTTTGAATGACAATTGCACGGTCATGCTACACTGTACCCAAATGAAATTTTTATCATTTTTTTTCCCACAAATAGAGCTTTCTTTTAGTGGTATTTGATCACCTCTGCGGTTTTTATTTTTTGCTAAACAAATAAAAAAATACCGAAAATTTTGAAAAAAAAAATGTTTTTTTTTGTTTCAGTTTCAAAACTTTGCAAATAAGTAAGTTTTCTCCTTCACTGATGGGCACTGATGGGGTTACACTGATGGACAATGATAAGGCGGCACTGATGGGCACTGATGAGGTGGCACCAATGAAGTGGCACTGATGAGGTGGCATTGACGGACACCGATATGTGGCACTGATGGGTGGCACTGATGGGCGACACGGATGGGCACTGATAGGTGGCACAAATTGGCACTGATAGCTGGCATGGATTGGCATGGATGGGCATGGATAGGTGGCACAGGTGGGCACGGGTTAGTCGGCACAGGTGGGCATGGGTAGGCGGTACAGGTGGGCATGGGTAGGCGGCACAGGTGGGCATGGGTAGGTGGCACAGGTGGGCATGGATGGGCACTGATAGGTGGCTTGGATGGGCACTGATAGGCGGCACAGATGGGAACTGATAGGCGGCATTGTATTATAATATATTGTACTAATGGATGCCAATCAGTGCCAATCAATAATGCATGCCAATCCGTAATGCCCATTGTGGGCACTGATTGGCATCCATTATGGGCACTGATTGGCATCCATTGTGGCACTGACTGGAATCCCTGGTGGTCTAGGGTGGCATACCTTGTCCTGGGCATCCCTGGTGGTCTGGTGGCGTCCCTGGTGGTCCAGTGTGGGCATCCTCGGGGGGGGGGGGCTGTGCTGATAATCGATCAGCACAGACCCCCCCTGTCAGAGGAGCAGCCGATCGGCTCTCCTCTACTCGCGTCTGTCAGACGCGAGTGAGGAAAAGCCGATCACCGGCTTTTCCTATTTACACTGTGATCAGCCGTGATTGGACACGGCTGATCACGTGGTAAAGAGTCTCCGTTGGAGACTCTTTACCGAGATCGTAGTTGCCGGGTGTCAGACTGACACCCCGCAACAACGATCGCCGCGATGCGCGCCCCCGGGGGCTCAAAATCTATACCAGAACCTTATCCGAGCACGCAACCTGGTAGGCCACAGGAAAAGAGGGGGGACGAGAGTGTCCCCCCTCCTGAACCATACCAGGCCACATGCCCTCAACATGGGGAGGGTTTTTTGGAGTAGCCCCCCAAAGCACCTTGTCCCCATGTTTATGGGGACAAGGACCTCATCCCCACAACCCTTGCCCGTTGCTTGTGGTGGGTATGCGGGCTGGAGGCTTATCGGATTCTGGAAGCCCCTTTTAACAAGGGGACCCCCAGATCCCACCCCCCATGTGAATTGGTAATGGGGTACATTGTACCCCTACCATTTCACAAAAAAAGTGTCAAAATGGTAAAGACAAAAGACAGCTTGGGACAAGTCCTTTTATTAACGACTTCAGCCCCGGAAAAATTGTACCCAAACAAAATTGACATCCCTTATTTTCCACAAATAGAGCTTTCTTTTCGTGGTATTTGATCGCCTCTGCAGTTTTTATTTTTTGCGCTATGAACAAAAAAAGAGTGCCAATTTTGAAAACAAAACAATATTTTTTACTTTTTGCTATAATAAATATCCCCCCCCCCCCCCAAAAAATAAAAAAATAAACAATGTTTTCCTCATTTTAGACCAATATGTATTCTTCTACATATTTTTGGTAAAAAAATAAAAAAAATTATTTTATATTGATTGGTTTGCGCAAAATTTATAGCGTCTAAAAAATAGGAAATAGTTTTATGACATTTTTATTTTTATTTTTTATTAGTAATGGCAGCGATCCACAATTTTTATGTCATTAGGTCATTATTTTTAACGACCTCAAGTGTAATACTTTCTGATCTTGAAGTTGCAGGGGATTAGTGGAATAGGTCCACTCTGGGATCGATTTCCAAGGACAGGATCCACTCGAACATCTCCGCATTAAGGGACCATTCATTGTTGTCTAACTGTACACGAGACAGGAAGTCCGCCTGGATGCTCTGGGCTCCAGGAACGAAGACTGCCTAGATATTGGTCAGGTTTTTCTGGGCCCATAACATGATGGGCTCAACTTCTTGGAGCAAGTTTGGAGCTCCGAGTTCCCCCTTATCTCTTGACATAGGAGACTGCTGGGCTGGGGTGTTGTCCATCTCAGTAATGCTGATTCCCCTTTCAAGAGATGACTGAAGGCCTGAAGGCCACACCAGGCTTCCCGCAGTTCCGGGACATTCGTGCCTGGGTTGTGGAGACAAGCATCCCACTCATGACCGTGACCCATGAGACAGGGGATATGGAGTGGCAGGTTCCTGTGTTGAAGCCACCAGAAGAGGGTGTTCCTGTTATGTGAATGAGTTTGTTGCCATCTCCTGAGTTCCATTGCTGGAGAAAGGGAGTAGCTTCCACAGGGACCATTTGACCATGGGAGTTGTAGAGACCATTGTGCCGATAATTTTCAGGCACTGTGAGGCCATCAGGCAGGAGGAGATCAGAGCCTGTGACACTCTCTCTCATATGACTGGGATCTTCTCCACTGGCAGAGAGATGGTACTTTCCACAGTGTCGAACTGGGCCCCTAGGTATACCAGGCGCTGGACTTGTTCCAAATGGCTTTTCTCTCAATTTAGGAGCCAACCAAACTTGAGCAGTGTGGTGATAACCTGTTCTCTGTCGATCAGCAGCTGCTCCTTATCTTAGTATAATAACAGGAGGTCGTTGAGTGGTACAACTGTATCCCTTTTGTTCTGATAAGGGCCACAACGGCCAAAAAAAAGGTTTGAAAAAACTCGAGGGGAGGTTGTCAACCTGAAAGGGAGGCAGGTGAACTGTAGGTAAACAAAACAACTACAGAGCTGCGCTAAATCCAAATTAATAGTGTGCATAACATTTGTGCAAAGAATTTTTGTGAGAAAAAAACTTTCCCAAACAATTATGTAATTTGCAACTGTAAATCACAGCACAATTAAGTACATCAATCAACCATATACAATCCCACATGTAGCGAACAAAAAACGTGAATGTTAATTATCCAAAGATTATAAAAAAGAATATTATTATAAAAAAAATATTAATCCGTGCCCATATGAAAGTGGTACAGACAAATACCCAATTTATCAAGTCCATATAAACAATGTATATATAGAACACCCGTGAGAAGATGTAAAATTTAAATGTCCATCCATAAAACGAATCTTCATATGTATATATTGTGATCGATCCACCACCAAAACTTAAGGATTGGCTGCTTACCAAATGCCCATGACCTCCCGTTACAGAAGGTCATAGAAAGCCTGTAACAATGGATCTCCCAGATCTCCGCACAATCACAAAGTTTCCTTATAGAATGTAACTTTCTCTCCAGTCAAGCAATTGTTGATCCGAACTGACGTTGACGTTGCTGTGGGAAGAGCAGAAGTCTCCAGCTTTAAGCACTGAGTCTGTACATACCTAAAGTGTGGACACACGCGCCATACGGCGATGGGTCAAACAGGCATCAAACAGTCGTCTCCAGCGGACTCTCCAACCAGGACCTTTGTGGTACAATGATGTGTACCTGCGTCCACATCAGACAGGATGGATGATGGATATCTCACCCTGGGGACAACCGCTGGTAGGTATGCTCAAACTGGATTAGGCTGACACGAGTTTGTAGTCCTCACACCGACATCAGCAGCATAAATCATGAAAAAAAATGGAAAGAAAAAGGCCTCCACATAGTGCAGATGAATCCAAGGTAAAAAAAAAAAAAAAAAAAATGTATTTAATCGATAAAAAAGCAAAAAACTAACATTTTTTAAAAAGTACAGACCATCAATCACGATGTGTACATGAAGTGATCACAAAATATAAAAAGAACAGCGTGGTATAAAAAGCGCAACAGGGTATAAACCCGACATGTTTCGAATGAGAGTTCTACTGGGGCATAAGGCCTGCTACTCAATACCACGCTAATATAAGGAACTGAACTGTAGGTGTTCTTGCCCAACCATGAACGGGGGGTATTAGCAGATTTCTCCTGCTACAGGCACGTGGAAATAGGCCTCCTTTAAGTTGATTGAGACTAGCCAATCACCTAGCTGCACGGCTTGTTGGATGGTAAACAAAGTCTCCATTGTGAATTTTTCATGTATTATAAACTTGTTTAGGTAGGTTTCTTTAGCACTAGGAAGAGAGGAGAGTACACCCCTTGGAACTCTTTGCCCTTCAGGACAGGCACCACGGCTCCCTGTACCATGAGTGGGTCCACACAGGACAGTAGCACCTGCTTCTTCTCTTCTGACCTGGTAGCAGGATAGAAATAAACTTGAGGGGAGGAGAACTGGTAAAGGACCATGTGGGGCCTGTAGAGACCATCTTGATAGTCCAGTAGTCTGAGATTGAGGCCACCTAGAGGTGCCAGAAAAGAAGCAAATGCTCCCCCACCCGTCCCGCCTGGGTGGGCCCAATATTAAAACGACTTAGATCGGCTCACATCCGCGGGATGCCTGGCTCTTAGTGGGCTTTAGGGCTTTCAGAAGGATGTCTGAATTCTGCTCCAATTCCTTCTGAAGTCCCTTCTGCACAGAACCCTTCTTCACAGCAGTTTCATTCATTCATTCATTCATTCATCCTTTCACCACGGCATATGGCTGTTCTCAATGGACTGCGAGGGCACTGATGCCATGTGTACACGATCGGTTTTCCTGTCAGAATAAACTCCAAAGGTCTTTTCAACAGAGTTCCGCTGAAACTGTCGTGCATACACACGATCACAGCAAAGTCCAATCATTAAGAACTCGGTGACGTACAGCACGTACGACGGGACTAGAAGAAGGAAGTTCAAGACCCAGTGCGCCACCCTTTGGGCTCCTTCTGCTGATCTCGTGCTAGTAGAAGTTTAGTTAGAAATGATTCGCACTTTTCAGACTCCAGCTTATTCCGATCGTTTTACTGCTGTTCAGTTTGTGCTTGTGAGTTTGTATCTGGTTTTCAGTGCCTGTAGTCAGTTAGTTAGTATCAGTTTTTCGGTGTGTTCTGGTCCGCTCGTTACTGATATTCAGCTCGCTCTTCACATGCCTTGCTTTTCTTCAGTGCGTTCTGTTAAGTTCGTTATGACAAGCCGACCAATTAGAAACCATGGTGCGGGTACGTACTCGTTGTAGAGTTTGTGCTGTGTTGGGGCTTGGTGTTGGGGTTCATACTTTGATCCAAGCCCAGTCCATGAACCGGGCGAGGAGGAGTTCATGGACCAAGAATTGGTTACCCCCTTGTGACCAATTCTCGCACATGCCTCTGCTTCGTGAGATCCAGGAGAATAATCCTAATGATTTCAGGAATTATCTCAGGATGATGGACCCCATTTTTTCACCATTTGTTGGCTTTGCTCATCCCTTATATCAGCAGGCAGGATACCTCAAGTTCTCAACAGGCATCTCCTCCCAGGCTCTGGGGATCATTATTTCAGAGACCTGTTCTGCCATAATTCAGGTCCTGCAGAAGGACTATATTAGGGTAAGTTTTATCCCTTACCATCACATTACAGTATATGTATTTAATGTTTGTTAATGTATTGTATTTATTTCATCATTTCCTAATTACCATGCTTGCAATATGCTGTGAATGTCCCCTTAATCCTCATGCATGCTAGAAGCTCTTTTAATACTCCCTTTTTTGGCCTACATGCATATTTGCCTTCATTAACCTCCCCAGCATTCTATCCTGGGCCCATATACAGCTATAGAATAGTCCCTTTAACAATGTATATGGTTCGCTCCATTGTAATTGTACTCCTTAGCCCGAAACACCCCCTAAAATGTGTCCAAATGTTATGTGTGTCTTTAAATTCAGGCAGAGTGCTTGAGACTTTTTTTATTTTGGCCTCCCAAAGTCACCTCCACCCCCCCCCCCCATACAATTTTATCAATGGGCCATCAGAGGGGGTAAGGAATCTGATAAGTGGGCCTTATATTTTTGTCTTTTTAAATACTCCTTAAAATAAACGTTGTGCAACAATGTTTTGGTGTAATCTGCTAGCAAAGTTATGTGCAAAAGTACTAATATTTTTTTTCTTGTTTGACTCCACAGTTTCCCTTAACGCCACAGGAATGGCAGACTGTGGCCTCCCATTTTGCTGGGACTTTGGGACTTTCCCAACTGTGGAGGGGCTATAGATGAGAAGCATGTCCACATTGTGCCACCACCCCATTTGGGGTCTTACTATTATAACTATAAGGGGTTTAATAGTGTAGTGTTTATGCTGGTGTCGGCATACTATGAGTTCCTCTATGTGGACATGGGCAAGAATGGCCGGATGTCGGATGGAGGAGTCTTTGCCCAGATGGAGTTTTACCGGCGTCTCCAGACTGGTTGCCTGGCATTGCCACCTGATGCAGACAACGTGGAAGGACTCCCCTTCGAAGGCTTCATCTGCAATAAAGATGGTCTGGGCAGGCACCTGATGAGACCATTCCCCCAAAGGACCCTCACCCCGGAGAGGAGGGTTTTTAACTACCGGCTAGCCAGAGCGAGAGGAGTCATTGAGAATACCTTTGACATAATGGCCAGCCAGTTCTGCCTGTTTCTGACAGCAATCCATATGGCAGACTACAAAATCAACCATATCATCCAGTGCCGCTGCATCCTGCACAATTATTTAAGGAAAAATTCCCTGAATTATGTAGCCTCAGTTGGGCCGGACTTATTACAGACAATTCCCTGATGGGCCTGGATACTGGCCGTACTGGCTTGGCACCCCAAAGCGCCCGTGAAGTTTAGGAGAAATATGTTAATTATTTTATGGGTAGTGGGGCCATTGCAATGCCAGACAATGCATAACATTTTTAGTGATTAAAACATTTTTTCAGATAAAATCTAGGATTTTCTTTATTGTTTGCTTTTCTTTTTGGCTGTCTCTTAGGTTCTCCTAGTGCACTTGTAGTGCCAAGTGGATTTTCCTTTAGTAAATAAGACTATTTGTCACTGTAAACACAAAATTACTTACAAAACTGGTATTGATTATCGAAAGAAGAAGCCACACACTGTTGTATTTCAAAATGTTTACTCTGTGCACATTCACACATGTGCGTTTAGAAAATGTGTTTAAAAATGTTTTTTCCCAATATTTTCTTTTTTTATATATGTTTTCCTCAATATATTATTATTTTATTTTATTTTTTTCTTTACAAACAGGCATGTTTTAAAACATAACATACACAACTCTGAAACTTACAAAGTTCAACGTATAAAAACTGAAGGCAATATCAGACATTATAGTGTCAAAAATGTCTTGATATTGCCGTAAATATGATGGTGTGATGTCACCGCTGTAAAAGCCAAATTTTGAAGATGCACACAAATTGGGAGTCCAAATGGGTAATGTCAACATGTGCTATCTCCCATCATGGGGGATCAATGGACATGTTTTGGGGGTGCAATCCCTTCCTCTCACCTACAAGAGTTATGAGGAAGGGGTTGCACCCACAAAACGTGTACATTGAGATCCCCTGATGACAGATAGCACATGTTGGCAGACCGTGTGCATATTCAAAATTTGGCTTTTAAAATGTACAAATACCGAAAACTTTTTGGGGTAATCTAAAAGAAAATGAAGAACATGATCAGATTTGTTTGAGGGAAAAGGGGATTATATTCTTCCCAAAATAAAGATCATGTTCTTCATTTCCAGCTGCATGATGTCAAGGCGATTTTGCATTGCGTCTATCTCCCCATTGCACACCATGATTTTTTGAATGCGGGTTTGGGGACTGGCCCTACTGAAACGTCCCGCCGCTTCCTTTTCCACAACCAGAACATCACCTAAAATTTTTGAAAAAACATGTATTTAGAAATATGCAGGCATACGTAAATTACCCGAAGCTGGGGTGTCAGACACTCACCTGGTGGGGTGCCCATGTCGCCCTCTTCCACGATCAATGTTTTCTTTGAACAATGTTTCCTATGGACGATTACTGTGCCCATGAACATGAAAGCAGCCATTTCAAAGTGTACAACAGTAAAGAAAAGCACATGAAGCAGCATGCAAGTTAATTATCATAATAGGAACACATTACAAGTACTTACTTTTTTGAAGCACCTTCTTTATTTTAAGATACTGATCCGGCTCCCTCAGTTTATGTTGGATCATCACTTCCTTAATTGGTCTTTGGACCATCGTACCCCAAACTTGTGCTCCAGGGTGTTGACAACGGTCGTCCCGATCTCGGCCTTTCACAGATTGGGATGGGTGAACGGACCATGTTTCCCATCATAATCCTCCCTCCGCAAAATCCCAACCATCTCAACCATTTCATCATGTTGGTAGCCTTCAATCTCCTCCTCCTGGATCCAGATGTTTTGGCTTCCGGGCTTTCCTCCTCGCTAGTGGAAAAAGGTGTCTCCACCATGTTTAGCCTACTACTCCTACTGCGCACCGAAGAGAGAAGAGGAGGGGAATATTTGTGAAAAATAACATCTGGAGCGGGTGACGCAGGTGGAGTTTGACACATGCGCAGTGTATATAAAGCTAACCAGCATCTGTCATACATATGATCTGTGTGTGGGACGAACAAACGGAAGTGGCGAGCGAAGGAAAACAAAGGTAAAATTTGAACTTGGTCCTCACAGTGCCCTATACTGCTTCAAGATTGAGGCCTATATTGGGATAAGATTATGAGTTTAGGCTGACATTGGTGTTTTTGTCTTATCAAGCTAGCACGCATCCTACGTCCGATCTGTGTGTGTGGGGGAAGGATGAACAGAAGTGGCGAGCGTCCTAAACGAAGGTAAAATTTGATCTTGGCCCATCAGCGGCCTATACTGCTTCAAGATGGAGGTCTATATTGGGTTAAGATTATGAGAGTTTAGACTGTCTTTAGTGTTTTTGTCTTGTGTATTGTCTTACAGAAAAAATTAATCAGTTTAAGGAAACAGATTTTCTGTCCAGTTTTATTAAGTACAGGGAGATGAGGGAGATGAGGAATCTGTGGGAGGTCAAACACAGTTTATATTACAATAAACAAGTAAGGAATGCAATGCTGGAGAAACTTCTGGTATTTGTTAAAACTCGGGTCCCTGAAGCAAACATGACGTTTTTGGAAAATATAATCGGGATCTTGAGAAACATATATAAGGAGCACAATAAGATCCAGGATTCACACAGATCAGGAGCATTAGCAGAGAATGTTTATGTCTCCAGGCTGTGGTACTTCAATAAACTGAGGTTTCTGGATGACCAGACTGAAGCCAGGGAATCTCTTTCGACCCTTCCCTGCAGCCTTCCCTCCACCCTTCCCTCCACCCCAGCAGAGGTTTCCCAAGAACAACCTGGGCCTTTCATCCTGGAAGAAGTGGATGCGTCCAGCTGGAGCCAGGTATATTCGTTTTTAGACATATTTATTGTCCTAATATTAATGATGTTAACTAGATGTTATAATTAATTACAAATAAGTGCTTTTATACCAAAAATTATGTATACATATCACTAGACAGTAGTGGCCAAAAATGTTGGTGACCAGCTTGAAAAATTCTGGTGTCAGAATGATAGTCTTTTCTATTTATTAACATTTAATTTGCAAGCATGAGCTGAAAATTGTGTGATTGATGAAGCAAAAACTATCCCTTTTTTATACACAGGATGAGCTCAGCCAGGAGGAGGGTCTGGAAAGCATCAGCCAGGAGGAGGCCGTGCCCAGTGTCAGCCAGGAGGAGGCCGTGCCCAGTGTCAGCCAGGAGGAGGCCGAGCCCAGTGTCAGCCAGGAGGGGGCCGAGCCCAGTGTCAGCCAGGAGGGGGCCAAGCCCAGTGTCAGCCAGGAGGAGGCCGAGCCCGATGTCAGCCAGGTTGCTGGAATTGGAGAAGGGACAACGCCTTCTCTGTGAGGCATTTATTTAGAAGGGATTGAGGGGCCAGCTGACTGAGAACAGCCACATATGTGAGCTCCCCCATCCTCCTGCTCCTCCTCCTCCTCCTGCCACAAGTCCATCACCAAAGCCACAGTCTCCAAGGAAGGCTGCAGGGAAGACTGCAGGGAAGACTGCAGGGAAGTCTGCAGGGAAGAGAAGAAAGTTATGGTCTGGGTTCAGTCTGGTCTGACAGAAGACCCAGGCTGTTGTAGTACCACAAACTAGGGACAGATATGTCATCTGCTGCTGGTCCTGATCTCTGGGATTCCTGGACCAGATTGTGCTCCCTATTATATGGACTCCTCAAGCTACCAATTTTCTTTTCCGCAGACTTTTTGATGTGTGCCATGGGGGCCAAAAGGCTTTGCAAATCCCAAAAGTTTGTACAGCGTTGACTTTCTCATTATTTTGTTACCCAGAATAAATGGATATTTTCTTTGCACAAAATACTTTCCTGTGTGTTTTTTTTTTCAAAAAGGGCAGTTTGTTTGTGAGTAGGCAGGTACAAAAAGACAATGTCAAATTAACAAGGGACACCAACCTCCTTGAGTTTAATAAAAAAAAATATAAGATAATAATGTTATTGTGCATAATTGAAAATGGAGGAGTGGAACAAATTAATACAAGGTGCATCTAAATCTTTTATTAACACTTCTTCGATTGAAGCAAACTATAAGGTGCTGATGAGGTAGTATATGGTTCCAGCTCGACTGGCCACCTTTGCCCCTGGGGCGTCCCCGCTGTGTTTTAGGGGCTGTAATGCGGATGGCACCATGTATCATATATGGTGGTCGTGCCCGAAGGTGCGACGGTTTTGGATACGCACGTACAATTTTATATATTCTTTGACCCGAGTGAACCTCCGCAAATCGCCTCTGCATGCGCTGCTAGGACGCCCCGTAGAAGGGGCATCAAAGCCAATGAACAAACTTATAGCTTTTATATTTGTGGCAGCGAGGATCTCCATAGCCAAATCGTGGAGATCACCAATTATACCATTTTACTTACTTAAAACAAAATTGTCCTGGATAATGGTTAATGAACGTTTATCGGCAATACTTACCGATAGAATGGCTTGGTTCAACAGAGTGTGGGAACCTTGGATTAGAGACCTCGTAACTGGGTAAAGGGTTTTTCTGGTGTGAGACTGGAGAGCGTTCCCCGGGAGCCGGAGTGCATCCCCCTTCTTCCTTTTCTCTCTCTTTGCCTTTTATTCCTTATTTCTTTACCCTATCCTACTATAGTTACTTTTCTTCTCTTCCTTCTTTATTTGAGTACTCTTGAAAACACATGTGCCAGCACCTCTTCCATTATCATTTCTTTAGGATTTATTATAGCACTGAAGTCAAAAGGGAGGGTTGGATAATAGGGGCTCAGATGTTTGCCTCTCTGACCCCTAAATGGAGCAAGACACAGGATGACTGCCTGGATGGGGTGAGCCAGTAACTCTTTGAAGTACCCTCGCAGCATCGCACATGTACTACCAGTTTTTCTTCCTTCTTCTCTCTACTTGAATTGTTCCGTATTGTTTTCTTGTGATTCTATGTATCTACGTTGTCAGATACTGAATTTGTAATTTCTCTTGTCGAAAATTTGAATAAAAATATTGGAAAGAAAATAATTTTTAAGTAATCGCAAAATAAGTCTTGATGAAATAAAAAAATTATAAAATATGAGTATAAAAAATTATTATAAACATTATTATGGAGATCGGGCTTTTAAAAAATAGAATATTAGTCATGAGATGAGGATAAATAGTGAGAACTCTGTGTAAATATGAGCAGCAACAAAACTTCATTCTTCCAGCATTCTAAAGAAGAAAAGAATGCGCTGCATTAAAAGATCACAGAATTAGCAGCGTGAGGAATGTGCTAGCTCCAATACGATCGGTAGTTTTACCACACCGAGTGCTTCTGTGTCATACTTGCTTCAGAGCATGCGTCGTTTTTGGTCCGTTGGAACAGCATACAGGCGAACGGTTTTCCCGATTTTGGTTCCGTCGGGAAGATTTACAACATGTTCTATTTCTAGATCCATCAGAATTTTGGTAAAAAAAAGTCCGATGAGGCATACACATGATCGGAATATACGATGAAAAGGTTCCATCTGACTTTTTCTGTCAGACATTATGCTCGTGTGTACGCGGCATAAAAATAACCCTTGTAATCCATTGGTAAAGTAAGTATTCCCACGCCACTATGGAATCTATTATAACAAATTCTATTCTAACAAATTATAACAAATTCTATGGTGCAGCAGCCACTGTGCGGGTCGAACACTACCCATGATAAAATGTATAGAAAAAAAATCAATGGATGGTGTTGTGCTCCAAAATAAGGTGCTAGAATAAGGTGACAGTATATATCAAATCAAGTGATAAACATACACATACTGATATATTAAAAATATCCAATGCATAAATAAGCTGAGAATCAATATAATGGTGATCAATAAAGTGCAATAAATGCAAATAAAGTGACTGTAGTGTATAAATACAAAAAAATCACAATGCATAAATAAAAAAATATTCAACGATAGTCCATATATATAAAAGTGTGAATAGTGCATATGAGTCACAATTTTGAAGTAATGTGATCTTACAACCATGAGCAGGTGCAAACCATAAAGTGCTAACTGGCATCAACAAGTGGCACTGTGACTTTGGTGCTGTGAATCTTCGGTGCAAATAACACCCGCAGGGGTACTAACGTCTTACCTTACTGCTGTAAGGTAAGCAGCACTCAAAGAAAACAGAGATGGGTGGATGATCACTAAGGAGAGAAGAGGGTCTCCTATCCATTCCTCCTGAGGGATTCCAGTGCATGCACAGCTTAGGGGATATTTCCTACAGATGCCTTTTTCCAGGGCTAGGTGAAATAGCCAAGCACTGCTCAAAAATGCATCAAACCGGGTATGAATAGAGAAATTCAAAAGAAACTATATAGTGTAGTATGTTTTAAACAGTAGGTGTTTTATTACAAAGGGTTGGGTATTCACATTTAGTATAAACAATATGTAAAATGTATCCAACGAGCCGCAGGGACATCACTTCAGGTGTCCGTATGTCCTATGAGTGTCGTCACTGTCACGTGACTTCATCGGGAATCCATTGACACTTCCTTCTGCTTTGAAACAGAAAGACCAAACAGAGGTACAGGCAAGAAAGCTGGAGGACATGTCTGCAGGAGCCTGACATTCACAGGTGCAATGCTCTGTAGGCTCCTGTGAAAAAAAATAAAAATAAATGCACTTTTTCTTTCCTGCAAAAATATGTGAATTTTTTTTTTTCATAAAGGTGTACTTATCCTCCAAAGGGGTACTAAAAACAAAATAAAAAAAATGCTGAATGGGATGCAGTCTGCCACTATCTTTAACAAATCAGCCTATGTTTTCTGAGTCCCCCTGTTTTTTTTTTTAACTGTTGATCCTGCCATTTATTTTCAACTTTCTTTTCCAGATCATGTTTTGCAGCAAAAAATGGAGGCTAGAAGGTTGCTACAAAACATTTATGACTGACTGGGTGCTTACATTGGTCAGCTTTTATTCATTTATGTAAAACCTTTATCGCAAAAGGAAAAAAACATGTTTCTACAACTGCTTATAATTGTTAGCTGGAGTTCGGCTTTAAGTCTTAGTCACTTACGGTATATAAAGTCCTCCTAAATCTACTATTCCATCTAAAACTACCCTCCCTAGACAATGCTACTGCAATGCAATATACTGCAATACACAATATATACATTGCAGTTTGCAAGTGGTTTACCGAGATTATGGCTGAAGATACCAGCCATGATCCCAGTATAATTTCATTGCAATTTCATTCATTATAATCTCATGAGCCGCTGGAGCAGTTTCTGAAGCGGCGGGAGGAAACACCCCCCCCCCCCCCCCCCGCTGCATGCCGGTGTTTCTCTGGCTTACTGTGTCCACCACTTCCCCCAAGAAATGATTGGACGGTGCAGCCAGCTGCTCCCATAGGTGACCAAAGAGCAGATAGTCTTTGACTCTATGTCCTTGGAGGATCAAAGAGACGTCATGACATCGCTGCACAGGCTGCAAGTATTTTATTTATTTTTTCAAAAGCAGAAGATCAAAAACATTTTTTTGATCTTTTGCTTTTAAAGGTAAAGAAGAGATATGGGTTCTTTTTGACCCCAGATCTCTCTATAAAGAGGACTTATTATCCTTATTTATATTACAAGGGATTTTTACATTCCTTCTTATAGGAATAAAAAAAAAAAATGAAAGGGACAGTGTAAAAATAAAAAGTTAAATAAATAATAAAAAAAGCGCCCCAACCCCCCATGTCGCGCGCAGAAGTGAATGCATACGTAAGTCATGCATGCACACGTAAATGGTATTCTCACCACACGTGAGGTATTACCACAAACATTAGAGCAAGAGCAATAATTATAGCACTAGACCTCCATTGTAGCTCTAAACAGGTAACCTGTAAAGGCATTTAAAGCATTGCCTATAGAGATTTTTAAGTACTGTAGTTTGTCTCCATTCCACGATCGTGCACAATTTTAAAGTGTGACATGTTAACTATCTATTTACTTAGTGTAACCTTTCACATTGTACGAATTGGGGTAAATATTGTTTTTTATTATTATTTCAAGTGTATTTTTTCCCCAAAAATTGCGTTTGCAAAACTACTTTGCAAATGCTGCGTGACATAATTTTGCAATGTCATTTTATTCCCTTGGGAAATGTTTGGTGGTTAGAAATTATTTTCTAGCAAAAAATACTAATTTAACCTGTAAACAAATCGTGCCAGAAACTGGCCTGGTCAGCAAGTAGTTAATGGCCAGAACACCGGTAACAATAAAGAGAAAAAAAATCTAAACACAGAAAACAAATGCAGCCCCCATATGTAAGGATTATTACTACACAACATTAAAATTAAAATATTAAATTGATTTTTTTTTGGTTCAGATACGCTTTAACAAAATGTGATTGCCATGTCGGCAAAATTGGCGTAAATATATGATCACTTTATGCTGTCTCAGTGTTGACAAGCTTTTTTTTTCAAGCACATATCACCTAGGAAGTTCACATGGTGAAATCTGAAGATAATTTGGATGATATTTTGGCCAAGATTACATTTTCAGTCATTTTGCAGCAAAGTCAATTTTGAAAAAATCATTACACTCATTCCTATTCATATATTTTAGAAAAAATGCAATAGAAAGGGTTGGAACACTCAATGGTAGGTGAGAACATCCAAAACTCCTAGATGTTTTTTTTTAACAGGGCCAGTAACTATATAGAAAAGACTTCATAAAAAGCTAGTGACTGAGTCGGCTCAGTACACCCCCTGTGTAATTGAAATATCAGTTTTAGGGTGCTTGTCCGTTTAAGAAAAAAATGATGCTTTCTTTTGCGTACAGCATTGCAGACGGCAGTGATTAGAGATCCAGGATGATGTATTAAACACATTTCCACTAATGCTTTGCTAGCTAGCCAGCTAGAGCACAGATCAATATAAATGATGAACTGATATACAGGCGTGTGTTATTTCTTCTCTGACTACTTGTTTCTTTAGTAATTGGCTCGTACAACGCAGCAATTAGTAGGTCATATTTTTTCTTATTTTAGGAAGCAACATTGGCATGTAATTTAGGCATGAATGGATGATAATAATCAAGGATGTTGACTTTATTGCAACATGGATAGAAATCTACAGTTGATGCTTATGGCGCCTTTTCCTACTTTTGCTTTAAGTTCAAGGCAAGTAACTGTTTTTCTGTAATTACCTGTTCAGAATTCACATTAGCTGCAAGACAGAGTTTCTTTTTTTCATCTGAAATACTGAGGGAACTTGTTCTAAGCGAGGTTACAGTAACTGCAGGCATCCATCTGGATCATCTGGCAAGGTCTCCTCAGCTATACGCGCCACCTCTCTGAGCCATGGGTTAGCACCTAACAACACACACAGAAGCCACAAGATTTCTTTATTACATAAGAATTGTTAACTCCCTGCAATATGATGGGTTACCTGTCAGTGGAAATGTGATGAAACTGGTTTGCGGAGACAGCTGGCTATTTGTTAACGCCGCAGTTCAGGGAGCATAATGGACGCTCTGTCCAAGCTGCCGCATTTCTTCAGCACAGATGACAGGGTATACAGAAGGTTCCTTCAAAGTAAATAAATAAGCACGATTCAGCCAGAGTGCTGTAGATATTTGGAAGGTAATAGGGAAGGGATGGCAGAGTCATGAAGGCATAACAGAGAAAAAGGCAAGGAGTACAACCATTACAGCGGTTTATTGCTGGAGAGAAGGGAGGGAATCTCTTTTAACTAGCTGTACTGTACTATAAATCTGTTTCTCCTGCAGCATTGCCTATTCCACATGTAATCATTAAGCAGACTTTCATTATACAGTCCAACTCTTCCGAGGCAGCTGCATAGCAAATGAATTTTTTTTAATGTGCTTTTTTTCATCACTCTTATTTAAATATGAGCTTTCTTGCTGCTTATTCCCTACAGTTTTCTACAAATGAAGGCCGCTGAATTTATTTGGTGTCTCTAAAGACCCCACAGTGTATGTAAAAAGACACTTACTGACAGAGCACGCAATATATGAACAGGTGACAGATATATAATTCCAACGTAGAGGTAATATTCGGCAGATTGTGATATGTTTTATTGACATTCAGTATCCTCATAACATGGGTATTAATTAGTCCCAGTCATTGCTGACCTAAGTTTTTGAAGTTACTCATTAAACAGGGACTCTTTTGTATAGTGTGTACTGGAACCACAGATGACATCAGAAGTTATGAGGATCCATAAAAAACTGAGACCCTTGATAGTCAGTTCACATAATATCTAAAACCAGCGTGCTAAAATTAATATAAAAGACCAAGCCTATTAGCACACTACTCAGCGCTTCAGGATGAACTAACTTTACATTGATATATAAAATATGTCAATAAAAAGGTGCAAAAATACAAATATAAACCACAGCTGCTGTGTTCTTTCCCGATAATATTACAAAATATATAAAAAGGTTTCTATCCTGACAAGAGTCCACTCTCTATATATAGCAATACAATACAAATATGCGTACCAAAAAGAATAATATAACAATCGCTCAAAATTATCATGTACTGTGCCTTTTTCCCGGGTCCAGTATATCCAAGGAACAGCGGACGTCCGCTATGTATATCTGCGGTTCACTTCCTGATACCCTGGTTGTCTGGAACGCGGAGTCTGGAACGCACACGTCACTTCCGGTATGATTACGTGCTGACGCGTTTCATAATTTCAGACGCCCCCAGACGAAGTCGGAAATGACGAAACGCGTCAGTGAGTAATCATACCGGAAGTGACGTGTGCGTTCCAGACTCCACGTTCCAGACAACCAGGGTATCAGGAAGTGAACCGCAGATATACATAGCGGACGTCCACTGTTCCTTGGATATACTGGATCTGGAAAAAGGTACAGTACACGATAATTTTGAGCGATTGTTATTCTTTTTGGTACGCATATTTGTATTGTGGGTGGTTTACAATAAATGTCTTAAAGCAGTATCATGCTATGTTCGTATACTTTACTCTTTTTATGAGATATATTGGACCCCCCCACTAGCAGCAGAGACATCTAGCGGCCAAGGAGGAGTTTGTTTTGGTATTGTGAAGGCTCAGATTCTCAGTGATTTGGTGAGTGCGTCTCCAAAAGGGGTTTCGTTTGGAACACAAGAGGTGGATCGTGGGGTGGAAGCTGTTTTGTATCCCTACCTTTTTTCACAAGTAGAACTGTTTCCGAGCACCATCATTTCCTGGGCACTGGAAGAAGTCACTTTGAATGAAAGTGTAAAATTATGCGCTGCTATATATAAAGAGTGGACTCTTGTTGTCTGGATAGAAACCTTTATATATATTTTGTAATAGTCAGTTCACATACTTATTTTACAGTGACTTCCTTGCGGCTATTACTAAAAACGCATTTCTTATAAGGGCTGAAAAATGCAGAGTCATTTCTTCATATCAGGACTAGTGGGCAGGTCACCCTCTAATTACTTTGACTTTTTCTCTTAGTATATAAGTACAATTTCAGTATTGTTGCTAGTGAGTTAACAATTATTGTTTGTTTAGAGTGAGGATAGAAATACCTGTTGGTCTTGCAAGAAATCTACTGTCCTTGTAATTTCCTGTGAGATGAAAAGGCAGCAAAAACAATATTGCCTTTCTTTTGTAAACCACTGGACCCATCAATCCACCATGTCATGAAGATGAACAAAGGAAGACATGATTGAAGTCCTGTTTATGTAACAACCATGGCTGAAGGGATCCCCGCATCCAATTCGCAATAGCAGGAGAATGTGACGACTCTCTATGGAGCAGGTTCGGTTCACATATCACTGATTTGACTAAGGTGCCAATTTGCACAGGACCCCCGAGCGTCTTTTGGTCCATTTCAGGTCTGGTTTCAGCCCAAAATTCAGGTTGAAATTGGACCTGAAACAGTGAACCAGGATGCACAGGACCCCAGCTGGTAGCCGCATCGGCATCTAGTGTGAACCGAGCCCGAAAGGTCTTTGATTTTCAGACTCTACTAAATGTTAATGATAAACATTTAGTTTTTTAGGACAGGCTCATTGACAGCTCTATAGATTCAGGCTAAGCATTATTTTTATAAACCCTTGCCCCGGCTTGAGCTGTCTCATTGGAATTTACAATACTCTGCTGCTTGCACCTGAGCGAGTCTTTAACCATTACAATACAGGGCACTTTCACCCCCTTCCTTCCCAGTCCAATTTTCAGCTTTCATCGCTCTAGCGCTTTCAATGACAATTGCGCAGTCATGCTACACTGTACCCAAATGAAATTTTTATCATTTTGTTCGCACAAATAGAGCTTTATTTTGGTGTTATTTATTCACGACTCCCTTTTTTATTTTTTGCGATATAAGCGCAAAAAAAGCGGAGATTTGGAAAAAAAACAATATTTTCTTTTTTCTATTTGAAAAGAAATCCAATAAAATCAAATTTTGTCAGAAATATAAGCCAAAATGTATTCTGCTACATGTTTTTGGTAAAAAAAATTCCGTTAAGTGTATAATAATTGGTTTGTGTGATCAGGGACATATGTACTCAAATGATCATGTACATATGTGTGCAGGTGATCACGTACATATGTGTGCAGATAATCATTGGGACATGTGATTTTAGTGGGACATATGTGGGGGACATGTTTTTATTATTAGGGACATGTGTTTTTATTATTTGGGGACATGTGTGTTTTGGGGACATATGTGGGGACTGTGTTTGTACTGTGTGGTGTGTTGTGTGTTGACACTAGACTGATGATCAGTGAGTAAAAAGCTGTAAAAAACAGCTCATACTCACTGATCATCAGCCGGCTGCAGCGTTCTGCTCTCCTCTCCTCAGCGATGACTTCCGTGTGAGGAGAGGAGAGCCGATTGCCTAGCAACCGGCTGTTTGTTTACATCACATGACGGCCACGATTGGACACGGCCGTCATGTGATCAGGAGGGCCAATCACAGAGCCCTCCTGCCGATCTGAGATGTGCCGTGTCCGGGTGACACGAGCACATCGGGATCGAGCCGCTGCGCGGGCACGCGCGCGCGCGATTCCGCTACTTCTGAAGGACATTCCTGAACATCCTATCAGGAGTAGACGGCTCCCACCCGGCCATATATATGCATTGGCCGGGTGGGAAGTGGTTAAGCTGAGCTTAAAGACACATCTTACAATTTCATTGTTAAAATATGAATTTTGAGTATGACACCCTATTCTAAGGTCTGCTAGGTCTGCTTTTTTTTATAGCTCCTACCTCCTGAATAAAAAACAGCTAGTGACTACTAGGGAAGAGCCCAATGGTCGAGTCGAATGTAAGTTCAACTTGAACATTGGATGTTCACCTGTTCGCGGAATTTAGAAAATATGGGACGTTCGACAGAAAATTCAAGCACCCGCAGAATGCCCCATGATGCACTGTAAGACCGGCAATGCACTGTGAGTTCGCTGCACATTGATGACTGATGATTGGCCAAAGCATGCACCTGACCTGCATGCTTTAGCCAATCACAGCACGCTTTGCTGTAAGAGCCATGATTCGCCAAAGGCACCCTGGGGGCCACACCCTCCCCAGTGTATTACCAGGCCCTTTGGGTCTGGTATGGATATTAAGGGGAACCTTGTGCCAAAATTAAAAAAGAAATGGCGTGGGTGTCCCCTCTAAAATCCATACCAAGCCCTTCAGATCTGAAATGGATTTTAAGGGGAACCCTGTGCTAAAGTTTAAAAAAAATGTTGTGGGGGTCCCTCCCCAAAATCCATACCGGGTGCTTCAGGTCTGGTATGGATTTTAAGGGGAACCCGTGCCATTTTTATTTTTTTTAAATGGCGTGGGGTTCCCTCAAATTCAATACCAGACCCTTATCTGAGCACACAACCTGGCAGGCTGCAGGAAAAGGGGGGTCAAGGGCCTCTTCCCTACAATCCTTGCCTCGTGGCACTTTTATTAGTGAATGAGTAGGGGTGCAATGTACCCCATATCCATTCACATGGGGGGCGGGATCATCTGGGGGCCCCTTGTTAAAGGGAGATTCCAGATTCTGATAAGCCCCCTGCCGGCAGACACCCACAACCACCAGGGAAGCACCCTCCCCATGTTGAGGGCATGTTGCCTGGTATGGTTCAGGGGGGCCACTCTCCCCCCCTTTTCCTGCAGCCTGTCAGGTTGCATGCTTGGATAAGGGTCTAGTATGGATTTTGGGGGAATGTTGGTGCAAGGTTTCCCTTAAAATCCACACAAGACCTGAAGGGCCTGGTATAGGTTTGGGGGGGAGGCATGTGATTTTTTTTCTATTTTGGCATGGGTTTCCCCTTAATATCCATACCAGACCTGAAGGGCCTGGTATGGATTTTAGGGCTTGGTATGGATTTTGGGGGGCCCTCACGCCATTTTTTTTTAATTTTAATATTCATACCAGACCCAAAGGGCCTTGTAATGGACTTGGGGGGGGACCCACGCCGTTTTTTTCAATGTTTTTTTTTATATATATTGTCGGGATCAGAGAATACATTACAGCCACAAGCAGTTTTGAATTACATTTTTTCCTTTAGAAATTGAATTTTGCCATGGTACTGTTATAAACACACAGAAAGACACACACAGAAAGATACGCTGCTTTACAGGCAGACTAAGGAGACCCCCCACAATATTTAACTGCTTAAGCCCTGAACCATTTGGCTGGCCAAAGACCAGACCACTTTTCGGCACTGCGTCGCTTTAACTGACAAGTGCGACAGGGCTCCCAAACAAAATTGATGTGTTTTTTTTCCCCCACAAATAGAGATTTCTTTTGGTGGTATTTGATCACCTCTGTGGTTTTTATTTTTTTGCGCTATAAACAAAAAAAACGACAATTTTGAAAAAAACTCATTATTTTTTACTTTTTGCTATAATAAATATCCCCCAAAAATATATAAAAAATGTTTTTTCCTCAGTATAGACTGATACGTATTCTTCTACATATTTTTGGTTAAAAAATAATAAACATTTATTGATTGGTTTGCACAAAAGTTATAGCATCTACAAAATAGGGGATAGTTTTATGGCATTCTTATTAATATATTTTTTATTTTGCTAGTAATGGTAGCGATCAACGATTTTTATTGCGACTGCGACATTATGGCAAGCACGTTGGACAATGGCCGTTCGTGTTACCAATGTAACATAAGGGCGATTCGCGCAGCTGAGCCATGTTGCCGCAGTACAACTGCGGCGGCTGGTCGGCTAGAGGTTAAAGGATTATTTCATCTTTATTGTTTCACTTTAAGAATTATTAAAATCAATGCTCCTGAAAAAACATACATTTTTAAAACTTTTTTTTTTTGCATTGACAGATGTCCCCTAGGGCAGGACCCAGGTCCCTAAACACTTTTCATGGCAATAAATTGCATATAAGCCTTTAAAATTAGCACTTTTGATTTTTCAAGTTTTTTGTCCCATAGACTAACAGTGTTTGCACTAATTGTTTGTCTGTTCGCATGTTGTGCTGCAAATGAAACTAGTTTTATGAGAAACATTTTAAAAATGTTTGCTTTGCTTCTGTGCACTCGTGGTTAGTCAATCTACCTTGCTGCCCAGGTTGGGGGGAAGGGGTTAAAGTGGCATTAAAGTTTTTTTTTTAAACAAACATGTTATATTTATCCGCTCTGTACAGTGATTTTGCACAGAGCAGCCCTGATTCTGCTCTCCTCTTTCTGGGTCCCCCACCGGCACTTTAGGCCCCTCCTTCCTGCCTAGTGCCCCTATAGGGAGCAGATGAAACACCCAGAATAGCTAAGTTTTTAATGCACATCGATGGATTGAGATGGGGCTCAGGTACGTTTTTTTTTGGGGGGGGGGCTGGGGTCACAGCTGCACACAGAAGGTTTTTTGCCAGGTAAAAAACCTTGAGCCTTTACAACCACTTTAATGCTCATGCTGCCTTGCCTTGCATGTTTTGGGTTTTCTTCTGGGGTCCAACCATATCCCTGTCTTCCTGTGCGATATAAAGGGAAGCAACCCAATCGGGGGGGAATTAACCAGGAATGGGAAAAACCTAGAACAAGCACGGAACCTAGAACAGGCACAGTATGGGCATAAAGAGACTCCGAATTATGTCCTAAGAAGCTTGTTGGAAAGCCAACCCATCAGAACACTTCCAAAGACATAAACTCCTTTGCTTGAGTTATTGTCAGTTTAGCCTTTTCCAAAAGATGCTACACCCGTACAGGTAACCTGGGGCAGCCACCGTTAAGTTTAGTTAGGGAAAATACATTTTCGCCTGTTCTACATGTTCTGACAATTGTTCAGTAAAGTTGTTTATTTTGCTCAAAGCCACGTCTGAACTTACTCAAGGGGTGCATGTGGGGTTATGACATATTTCTCTAAGGAACCTGGGTGTGAATTAGCACATTGGGGTTTGTGAGATATCTACAACAGAAGGTTAACTTGCAAAGAAGTTGTTATGGGTAAACAGAAATAAGAACAGCAACCAGTCATTGGCATGGTAAATAAATAGGTGTCAGGTTCTCCAGTAGTTAGGGGGATAGGTACTCCCTCCCTAACTGTTTGTCTCCATCAGTCACCAGGAGTGGATTAGCCTTACAGAGATTTAATACCTGGTCACTTGGTATGGAACAAGTAGGGTTAGGTGGAGCATGCATGAGGTGAGCACTGGCGGGCGGGATCCCATTTTGTTACTGGGAGTGAGGTAACAGAGGTACACTGACTGGTGAAGTGGACATAGTCTCCGTATGTCCCTCCTAATGCAAAACACACACATGTTCAAGTGTGTAGGACAGGGGACTTGGTTTTCTTGGAAGATCGCTACATATAACACTACACAGAAGTCCACCAATCTCCAAGTTGGGGGATTACCTTCTTGTTTGACTTTCACATGGCTGTGGCCCTCACCAGATGAGCACGTCTTTGGGCAAAGTGTTACTTCTGTACTGGGATGAGTGACTCCATTCATTGCCTGGCATAAAGAAGCCTAAAGATTAGTGATGGACGAACTTCCGACGGGACGTTTCGCGAACGCGAAACGCGAACGGACACAAACGTTCGCGAAAACGACCGTTCGCCGCGGGCTCCATTGACTTCAATGGGAGGCGAATTTCGCAAACCTTTAGGTCGAATTTGCGGCCACGGGGTAATTATTAGGGGGTAGCACGTAGTCCCACCACCTGGACAATAGCATAATACATGTATGAGGTGAATTTGGGATCGATAACTACAAGCATTTTTTTTTTATTTGGGAAATTGTTCTGACAATTCAGGACTATGGAGCTAATGAAGGCAATGGAGGAGAGGGAAGGTCAGGGACCAGGGTAGGCAAACAAGAGGGTGCAGGAGATACAGAGCACTGACAGCAGCACCGTAATACAGAGCACTGACATCAGCACCGTGACATACAGCGCTGACAGCAGCTCCGTGACATACAGCGCTGACAGCAGCTCCGTGACATACAGCGCTGACAGCAGCTCCGTGACATACAGCGCTGACAGCAGCTCCGTGACATACAGCGCTGACAGCAGCTCCGTGACATACAGCGCTGACAGCAGCACCGTGACATACAGCGCTGACAGCAGCTCCGTGACATACAGCGCTGACAGCAGCTCCGTGACATACAGCGCTGACAGCAGCTCCGTGACATACAGCACTGACAGCAGCTCCGTGACATACAGCGCTGACAGCAGCTCCGTGACATACAGCGCTGACAGCAGCACCGTGACATACAGCGCTGACAGCAGCTCCGTGACATACAGCGCTGACAGCAGCTCCGTGACATACAGCGCTGACAGCAGCTCCGTGACATACAGCGCTGACAGCAGCTCCGTGACATACAGCGCTGACAGCAGCTCCGTGACATACAGCGCTGACAGCAGCTCCGTGACATACAGCGCTGACAGCAGCTCCGTGACATACAGCGCTGACAGCAGCTCCGTGACATACAGCGCTGACAGCAGCTCCGTGACATACAGCGCTGACAGCAGCTCCGTGACATACAGCGCTGACAGCAGCTCCGTGACATACAGCGCTGACAGCAGCTCCGTGACATACAGCGCTGACAGCAGCACCGTGACATACAGCGCTGACAGCAGCTCCGTGACATACAGCGCTGACAGCAGCTCCGTGACATACAGCGCTGACAGCAGCTCCGTGACATACAGCACTGACAGCAGCTCCGTGACATACAGCGCTGACAGCAGCTCCGTGACATACAGCGCTGACAGCAGCACCGTGACATACAGCGCTGACAGCAGCTCCGTGACATACAGCGCTGACAGCAGCTCCGTGACATACAGCGCTGACAGCAGCTCCGTGACATACAGCGCTGACAGCAGCTCCGTGACATACAGCGCTGACAGCAGCTCCGTGACATACAGCGCTGACAGCAGCTCCGTGACATACAGCGCTGACAGCAGCTCCGTGACATACAGCGCTGACAGCAGCTCCGTGACATACAGCGCTGACAGCAGCTCCGTGACATACAGCGCTGACAGCAGCTCCGTGACATACAGCGCTGACAGCAGCACCGTAAGCAGCCCCAGGAGGAAGTCAGCACAGCACAGGGATGGTGTGATCCCCTCATAATAAGAACCCCCAGGAGGAAGTCAGCACAGCACAGGGATGGTGGGAGCCCCTCATAATAAGAACACCCAGGAGGAAGTCAGCACAGCACAGGGATGGTGGGAACCCCTCATAATAAGCAGCCCCAGTAGAAATATGACACCGCTCAACCTCTTCAAAGAGGAGGGTAGGGGCATATAGTACGGTGTGCTTTTTTGGGTCAGGGAAGTGAGCCAAATGAATTAAGAAGGTCTGTGTGCTTGATTCCAAAAATTGTTTATAGACATATACATGGTCTACTGATCACATGTGTTGAATTCCTCCGAGATCCATGCCTCATTCATTTTTAGAAATGTGAGGTAGTTAACACTGTGGTGAGCTAGGCGAGTACGCTTATCGGTCACAATCCCCCCTGCTGCGCTGAACGTCCTTTCGGACAGGACACTGGATGAGGGGCAAGCCAACAGTTCGATTGCAAATTGGGCAAGCTCTGGCCAGAGGTCAAGCCTGCCCACCCAGTAGTCTAGGGGTTCATCACTCCTCAGAGCGTCCACATCGGCCGTTAACCCAATGTAGTCGGACACCTGACGGTCTAGGCGTTCCCTGATGCTGGATCCGGATGACACCTGTCGATGGGTCGGCTGAAAGAATGACCTCATATCCGAAGTCACCAACACATCTTCAAACCGGCCTCTTCTTGCAGGCGCTGTTGGATTGGTACCCGCAAATCCTTCTCTGGGAGTGGGAATTGCTCCTCTGCCAGCGCACGCAAAAGCAGAATGCAGCATTTCTCGAAGCAAGGCCTGGAAGTGCTGCATTCTGACAGCCCTCTGCGACGGCGGTAACATTTCCGCCATTTTGTGTTTGTACCGGGGGTCTAAGTACGTTGCCACCCAGTACTGGTCCTTGACCCTCATGCTTTTTATACGGGGGTCCCTATTAAAACACTGGAGCATGAAGGCCCCCATTTGAACTAAAGTGGAAGCGGTGTGGTGGCCTGGCTCCTGCTCATCATCCAGGATAATGTCGTCCTCTTCATTCTCCTCTCCCCATCCTCGCACAACAGGGATCCCAGAAAGGTTTAAAGCATGCTCTTCTTGCTCCTGCTCATCCGCCCCGGCACCATCCTCCTCTGACTCCTCATCAGACTCCTGTTGTTGACTTGTCTCAGATAGAGTAGCCCCCCCTGGGAATTCATCCAGCATTGCGACTTCCTCATCTTCCCGCTCCTGCTCCTCCACAGCCTGATCAATGACACGACGCAATGCACGCTCCAGAAAGAAGGCATAAGGTACCATGTCACTGATGGCGCCATGGCTGCGACTGACCAGTTTGGTGATCTCCTCAAATGGCCGCAGAAGTCTGCATGTGTCGCGCATGAGCAGCCACTGGCGCGGTGAAAAAAAACCCAGCTCCCCAGAACCGTTTCTTTCGCAGAGTTCATACAGGTAGACGTTAACTGCACGTTTCTGCTGGAGCAGCCTATCAAGCATATAGAAGGTTGAGTTCCATCGCGTCGGGCAATCGCAAATAAGACGTCTGACCGGCAGATGGTGTCGCCGCTGAATGTCAGCAAGGCGAGCCATGGCCGTGTAAGATCTTCTGAAATGGGCCGAGATTTTCCTTGCCTGCCGCAAGATGTCCTGGACCCCAGGGTATTTGACAAGGAATCGCTGCACGACCAAGTTTAAGACGTGTGCCATGCACGGCACGTGCGTGATTTTGCCCTGTTTCAATGCGCTAAGCAGATTGGCACCGTTGTCACACACCACTTTACCAACTGTCAAATTGAGCGGTGTTAGCCACTCATCTGCCTGTGAACGCAAAGCTGAAAGGAGTGCCGGGCCAGTGTGGCTCTTTGCTTCCAGGCACAACAGACGCAGCACGGCATGGCAACGTCTCACCTGGCATGTGGAATAGGTTCTGGGGAGCTTGGGCGGTGCAGTGGAAGAGACGCTAGCAGCGGAAAAGGAGGAGGCAGCTGAGGAGGAGAGGGAGGAGGATGGAGTAGGAGGAGGAGAAGAAGAGTCAGGCCTGCATGCAATCCGTGGCGGTAAAACCAAATCTACACGGGTGCCACGGGTTACATGCTTGACGGCCGTCAGAAGGTTCACCCAGTGGGCAGTAAAACTGATATACCTTCCCTGCCCGTGTTTGCTAGACCACGTGTCTGTGGTCAGATGTATCTTGGCACCGACACTGTGTGCCAGAGATACATTCACTTGCCGCTGAACATGGCCATATAGCTCTGGGATGCCCTTCTCTGAGAAATACTTCCTTCCTGGGACCTTCCATTGTGGTGTTCCAATGGCCACAAATTTGCGAAAGGCCTCCGAGTCCACCAGTTTATATGGCAGTAGTTGGCGGGCTATGAGTTCTGACAAGCCAGCCGCCAACCGTTGGGCAAGAGGGTTATCCGGCGTCATCATTTTTTTACGCTCAAACATTAGGCCCACGGAAGCCTGCCTTTTTGCAGAAAAATGTGAGCTTGGCGTGATGGAAGGTGGAGTGGAGGACAATTGTGAGGAGAGAGGAGAAGGAGAAGTAGAAGACGAGGCTGGACGGTGAGAGCCTGCAGTGTGGCTTTGTGTGTTCCGTTGCTCCCACTGGGCTCGGTGATGGCTGCTCATGTGCCTTCTTAAGGCGGTCGTCCCTAGGTGAGTATTGGGCTTACCGCGACTAACGCGTTGACTGCAAAGATTGCAGATGGCAACGCTATTGTCAGCAGCGGACACGTTAAAAAAAGCCCACACTGCGGAGCCATGTGCCGGTGTCCTGGGAGCGCCAGATGTGACCGTACATGGTCGATGACTCGCTCCTGATACATTTGCAGTCTGCTTTGTCCCTGCTGTGCAATGTAAGTCATTGCTGCTTCTCCTCCCTATCTGCTGGTCCATATCTCCCTCTGAACTCCCCTCCTCTTCCTCTCTTGTGGGCACCCACGTGACATCACTAGACACGTCATCATCAACGTCACCTTCCCCACCGCTATAAGTAGAGTAGGCAGCAACACCGGGGACCAACCTCCTCCTTGGGCTGATCTGGGTACTGGCGTCAGACTGCTGAGTAGCGCTTGTTGCTACCTCCTCTTCCTGATCCAATACCAAGAGTGGCTGCGCATCAGAAATGTCCTCTTGATATGGATCGGAAAATAATTCCAGTGACTCAAGCGGAAGGTATGTGGTGGTGGTGGTGGTGGTCGTGTTGTTGGTGGTAGTGTCTTTGGGGGTGCACATAGCAGAGAGTGAAGAAGAGGGTGCAGATCGAGAGGATGAGGAGGGTGCAGAAGAGTAAGGCTGAGCGAGCCACTCAACCAAGTCTGGTGCATCCTTTAAAGTAATTGAACGCACCTTCTGCAACTTCCCACTTTGGCTCAAGCCTGTTGCTCCTGCCCTACCCCTACCACCCCTGCGGAAGGGCCTGCCTCTTCCTCTGCATGTCATTTTTTAAATGACCCTGTGACAAAACTCTTAGTCCCTATACCGCTGAAGGACTGCTGCAGTATAGGTGAGCGGTCAGCAGTGGTGCACGTCAACCCTATCTATTGTGGACCTATAGCGGTCCTTACAGAACAGCAGACTGTACCGCACTCAAGCCTATGTACCGTAGCACCCTATACCAAGTTACCAGTCCTTATAAGAACTTTTGTGGACCAAGCAGGTTGTGTATTAGTGTTTAGCAGACTGTACGTCAGTCCCTATACCGCTGAAGGACTGCTGCAGTATAGGGCAGCGGTCAGCAGTGGTGCACGTCAACCCTATCTATTGTGGACCGATAGCGGTCCTTACAGAACAGCAGACTGTACCGCACTCAAGCCTATGTACCGTAGCACCCTATACCAAGTTACCAGTCCTTATAAGAACTTTTGTGGACCAAGCAGGTTGTGTATTAGTGTTTAGCAGACTGTACGTCAGTCCCTATACCGCTGAAGGACTGCTGCAGTATAGGGCAGCGGTCAGCAGTGGTGCACGTCAACCCTATCTATTGTGGACCGATAGCGGTCCTTACAGAACAGCAGACTGTACCGCACTCAAGCCTATGTACCGTAGCACCCTATACCAAGTTACCAGTCCTTATAAGAACTTTTGTGGAACAAGCAGGTTGTGTGTTAGTGATTAGCAGACTGTACGTCAGTCCCTATACCAATGAAGGACTGCTGCAGTATAGGGCAGCGGTCAGCAGTAGTGCACGGCAACCCTATGTATTGTGGACCGATAGCGGTCCTTACAGAACAGCAGACTGTACTGCACTCAGGCCTATGTACCGTAGCACCCTATACCAAGTTACCAGTCCTTATAAGAACTTTTGTGGACCAAGCAGGTTGTGTGTTAGTGTTTAGCAGACTGTGCGTCAGTCCCTATACCGCTGAAGGACTGCTGCAGTATAGGGCAGCGGTCAGCAGTAGTGCACGGCAACCCTATGTATTGTGGACCGATAGCGGTCCTTACAGAACAGCAGACTGTAACGCACTCAGGCCTATGTACCGTAGCACCCTATACCAAGTTACCAGTCCTTATAAGAACTTTTGTGGACCAAGCAGGTTGTGTGTTAGTGATTAGCAGACTGTACGTCAGTCCCTATACCAATGAAGGACTGCTGCAGTATAGGGCAGCGGTCAGCAGTAGTGCACGGCAACCCTATGTATTGTGGACCGATAGCGGTCCTTACAGAACAGCAGACTGTAACGCACTCAGGCCTATGTACCGTAGCACCCTATACCAAGTTACCAGTCCTTATAAAAACTTTTGTGGACCAAGCAGGTTGTGTGTTAGTGTTTAGCAGACTGTGCGTCAGTCCCTATACCGCTGAAGGACTGCTGCAGTATAGGGCAGCGGTCAGCAGTGGTGCACGTCAACCCTATCTATTGTGGACCGATAGCGGTCCTTACAGAACAGCAGACTGTACCGCACTCAAGCCTATGTACCGTAGCACCCTATACCAAGTTACCAGTCCTTATAAGAACTTTTGTGGACCAAGCAGGTTGTGTATTAGTGTTTAGCAGACTGTACGTCAGTCCCTATACCGCTGAAGGACTGCTGCAGTATAGGGCAGCGGTCAGCAGTGGTGCACGTCAACCCTATGTATTGTGGACCGATAGCGGTCCTTACAGAACAGCAGACTGTAACGCACTCAGGCCTATGTACCGTAGCACCCTATACCAAGTTACCAGTCCTTATAAGAACTTTTGTGGACCAAGCAGGTTGTGTGTTAGTGATTAGCAGACTGTACGTCAGTCCCTATACCAATGAAGGACTGCTGCAGTATAGGGCAGCGGTCAGCAGTAGTGCACGGCAACCCTATGTATTGTGGACCGATAGCGGTCCTTACAGAACAGCAGACTGTACTGCACTCAGGCCTATGTACCGTAGCACCCTATACCAAGTTACCAGTCCTTATAAAAACTTTTGTGGACCAAGCAGGTTGTGTGTTAGTGTTTAGCAGACTGTGCGTCAGTCCCTATACCGCTGAAGGACTGCTGCAGTATAGGGCAGCGGTCAGCAGTAGTGCACGGCAACCCTATGTATTGTGGACCGATAGCGGTCCTTACAGAACAGCAGACTGTAACGCACTCAGGCCTATGTACCGTAGCACCCTATACCAAGTTACCAGTCCTTATAAGAACTTTTGTGGACCAAGCAGGTTGTGTGTTAGTGATTAGCAGACTGTACGTCAGTCCCTATACCAATGAAGGACTGCTGCAGTATAGGGCAGCGGTCAGCAGTAGTGCACGGCAACCCTATGTATTGTGGACCGATAGCGGTCCTTACAGAACAGCAGACTGTACCGCACCCAAGCCTATGTACCGTAGCACCCTAGACAGACCAAGTTACCAGTCCTGATAAAGAGCTTTGTGGAACAAGTGAGTTGTGAATGATTAGCAGACTGCAGCAGAAGGGCAGCAGTCAAGTATAATATTCTTTCTATATTTGGAAGAAAGAATATTATACGTGTACAAGCCTATTACCGTACCACTGATACCAGTCCTGAAAAGAACCTTTGTGGAACTAATAGTAACAGCAAGTCTTTAAAATTATCCTCACTGCCTGACACACTGCTTCCTGCCTGTCCCTATACAAATTGGCAAAAAAGAGTAGGCTGGAACGATTAGCTGGAACAGCTCTTTTGTGGACCTGATAGTAACAGCTAATGATGATGATGATGATGATGATGAAGAAAGACTAATCTGGCTGAGCTGTCCCTAAAATAGCAGCATACAGCGCTCTGTCCCTTTATCTAAACTGACAAAAGAAACTCAGGCTGCTGACCTAACACCTATACCAGTCCTGAAAAGAACTTTTGTGTACCAAATAGCTAGCGTTTTCTCTGTCCCTACTCCACACAGGATCCTTTCCCTACAGTGACAGAAGAAAGAATGTAAAATGGCCACCGGATCGGGTGTATTTATAGGTTAGGGGGAATGTCCAAGTGTCCATGAGCTGTCATGTCTCAATTGGTTGTCCTGTAACACATGATAAACGTGTCACGAAAGGTTAAAGTTCTTGTATACATTAAACACGTAAGTCCGCCGGGGCGAACGACGGAAAAAGGCGTTCGAACCCGCGGACGGCGAAAGTCGGAAATTCGCCGCGAAACGACCGCCGGGCGAACCGTTCGGCCATCACTACTAAAGATCCCACACCAGGGTAAGCTTCGTATGTGACCCACACTTGGCACCCATGGAGTTAATGGGCAACATGGAGGAAGTGTCACCCACATACCACTAAACACTTCTTGGATGCAATACTGACATTACTGTGCTTCACCACTGCCTCCTGAGAAACAAGTGTTCTCAAAATACTGTTATATTGTTCTCCATAACACTTTAGTACTCTTTTGCAAGGGATTCAAGCATTCAACTTTCTAAGGAGGTAGGAGTGAGTCACAGTGAGGTTAGCAGTGCATCCAGGAAGTAAGCAAAAGTGGGGTCTAAAGTAAGTATTTTTTTCCCTCACAATGCTTTATTTTACTGTATACAAGATTCAGTAGATCAGCCAGGGAGTACCTGCAACTGTTCTTTTATAATGTTTGCATGACTTTAAATGTCTGTGTATTATTTGCCCAGGCTATTGCTTTATTGTTTTATAGTTATGCAAACCTCCCAACTTTTTGAGATTGGAATGAGGGACACCTATCAGCAAAAGTACGCAGGCATAGAACACACACCCTGCCACATACCCTTAAAGGAGAATTTTACAAAAAAAAAAACAAGATTGGTTAAACCCACAATTGCTTTTTTTACCACTACTATTCCTTTATATTGGCTTTTGGAATTTACAAATGCAGCAATTTAGAAATCAGATGAAAGGTTTAGTGCTGAAAAACACCTTTTGATAGATAAAAAGTGCATTTTATATACAACTATATAGATCAGACCAAAATGAGGGACAAATATATTAGTGCACCTATTTGTATATTCCACTTCTTCATCATTTCTACCTGGAAAAACATATGTTCCGCACACAAAAACGAAATCAGTTACATTATAAATATATATAGCTGCTTTTAGATGAGTAGATTTGGGTAGCAACCTATACCAAGAAAATTTCAGTTCTTGCAAGAATTGTTAGAATTTTTTTCCATATTATTATTGCTACTATAAAATGTGTAAATTGATGGGCATAAGTGCACTTCAATGATCACTGTACCATGGCAATAAATATGACCCATGGTGTCCTAATGTGCATACCATATGTGTAATGCAAATTGTAATTGTAGTCATGGGTCAAGACAACAGAGAATTTAAAGTTAAATGTGAAGTAACCTGCCACCTTCAAAATATTTTACACATTAAAAAATGGTTGCAACCTAATTTGACAATATGTACCTGACAAGCAAGCTGCTGAATTAAAAGCAGTGGCTAGAGCTAAATGCCAAGGAGGTGATAAGGCTTAGTATGAACTTAAAGTGGATGTAAACCTAATGTCATCCTTTCTAAACTGCTGCCATAGGGATTATCTATAAGGATATACATGCCTCTTGCATGTATCTTTACCTTTCAAATGTCGCCCCTCTGTCTGCTATGAGACCCGAAAAACTGCAGATTCTGTGGGTGGGTCTGTTGTCCGGAGCTCAGTGGGTGGAGTTGTGATGTCAGTAGACTCCCGCCCACCTCTACACTCCCCTTGTCACTATGCATTTTCTCCTGTGTATTTCTTACACTGAACTTCTGCTATGATCTCTAACATCCAGTAAAAAGACAGGAAAGTCCCCACATGACTTCAGCATGCCCAATCATGCTGAGGTGGGGAACATTCAATTCTGGCAGAGCAGCAGAAGAAAGGAGTAAGAGGGAATTAAAAAATAATGCATGTCTTTTAGGCTAGTGCACGAGATATGTAAATCACCTGTCACTCACAGCAAGGGGGAGGATTTGACAAAGTTTTTCTCTGTTTGTCAAGAATTATCTGACTGAACAAAAGATGATTGCTCAGAGATGGATTAACTCTTTGTGGCAAGACTGGGTTCAAATGATAGGAAATCTTATACTCTACATTATGACATTTTTTTTTTTTTATTTCGGGTTTCCATCCACGTTTACCACGTAAGGACCGCCGTATTGCCATTGTACGTCATCACAATGGCACAGGCAGGCACAATCACGTAGATGTACGTGCCTGCCTTCCAGCGGGTGGGGGGTCCGATCGGACCCCCTCCCGCTGGATACGACGGTCCGGTTCGCTCCAGGAGCGTTCCGTGATGAGGGGATGGCCGTTGGTTTTCGGCCACACTCTCTGGATCGCTCCTGGCCAATGAGAAGCTTCCTCCCACTGTGTATTGGAGGAAGTGATGTCATTCTCCTCGGGCGGCCTTTTTGACCGGACTACGAGGAGAAGACACAAAGTAAGTGTGCACCAACACTACACTGACATGTAGGTACACACAGGCACACAAACCCCCCCCTCCCCCGACCCCCCCCCCGATCGCCCCCCCCCCAGTCACAGTGTCACTGATTGCATTGATCATTTCTTTAATGATCACTGCATTCAGTGTCAGTTGTGACAGTAAAAACTGTCAGGACAGTTAGTGTTAGGTCCAGGGTAGCCCCCTATCACCCCCCAATAAAGATTTAACCCCCTGATTGCCCCTAGAGTTAACCCTTTCCCCCCTTTTGCCAGTGTCACTAAAGCCCCGCACACACGAGAGGACTTATGTCCGACAGACTTCCGAAGGAGTTCCGTCGGAGTTCTGCTGGAATTCCGACGGAGTTCTGACAGACTTTTCGGCTGAGCGGACTTGGCCACACACGATCACACTAAACTCCGACGGATTCGAACGTGATGACGTACGACTCGGCTCGAATAAGGAAGTTCATAGCCAGTAGCCAATAGCTGCCCTAGCGTCGGTTTTAGTCCGTCGGAGTAGCATACACACGAGCGGATTTTTCGAAGGGGACCGGGTCCGGCGGAGTTCCTTCGGAAAAATTTGAAGCATGTTCCATATTCTAAAGTCCTTCGGACTTTGGCGAGTCAAAAGTCCGTTGCAGCCCACACACGATCGGATAGTCTGACGGACTCAGTCCTTCGGACTTTGGATGTTGAAAAGTCCGCTCGTGTGTACGCGGCATAAGCGATCATTTTTCTGATCGCTGCATGTGTCGCTAGTGTCGCTAGGTAGCTAGTTATTTTTTTAGGTTCACCACCAGGTTTTTATAGCGCTAGGTACCCCGATATACTACCCAATAATGGTTTTAACCCCCTGATTGCCGCTAGTTAACCCTTTCACCCCCTTTTGCCAGTGTCACTAAGCGATCATTTTTCTGATCGCTGCATCAGTGTCGCTAGTGTCGCTAGGTAGCTAGTTATTTTTTTAGGTTCACCGCCAGGTTTTTATAGCGCTAGGTACCCTGATATACTACCCAATAATGGTTTTAACCCCCTGATTGCTGCTAGTTAACCCTTTCACCCCCTTTTGCCAGTGTCACTAAGCGATCATTTTTCTGATCGCTGCATTACTGTCGCTAGTGTCGCTAGGTAGCTAGTTATTTTTTTAGGTTCACCGCCAGGTTTTTATAGCGCTAGGTACCCTGATATACTACCCAATTATGGTTTTAACCCCCTGATTGCCGCTAGTTAACCCTTTCACCCCCTTTTGCCAGTGTCACTAAGCGATCATTTTTCTGATCGCTGCATTAGTGTCGCTACTGTCGCTAGGTAGCTAGTTATTTTTTTAGGTTCACCGCCAGGTTTTTATAGCGCTAGGTACCCCCATATACTACCCAATTGCCCCTAGTTAACCCTTTCACCAGCGATCACAGTATAAGTGTCACTGGTGACGCTGGTTAGCCAGTTAGTTATTTAGGTTCCCCGTCAGGTTTTTATATAGCGCCAGGGACCCCATATACTACCTAATAAAAATTTGAACCCCCTGATTGCCCCTAGTTAACCCTTTCACCACTGCTCACCGTATAAGTGTTACGGGTGACTCTGGTAAGTTTGTTTTTTATAGCATCAGGGCACCCACCATTTATTACCCAATAAAGGTTTAACCCCCTGATCACCTGGCGGGTGATATCAATTAGGTTTTAGGGTCAGGGTCTGCGTCGCCCCAGGCAGAGCTAGGTTAGTGCCAGTACCGCTAACACCCACACGCAAAGCATAAACCTCCTGTAGTGGTATAGAATCTGAACAGATCAATATCTGATCTGATCAGATCTATACTAGCGTCCCCAGCAGTTTAGGGTTCCAAAAAAAAAATTGTTAGCGGGATCAGCCCAGATACCTGCTAGCACCTGCGTTTTGCCCCTCTGCCCAGCCCACCCAAGTGCAGTATCGATCGATCACTGTCACTTACAAAACACTAAACACATAACTGCAGCGATCGCAGAGTCAGGCCCGATCCCTGCCATCGCTAACAGGTTTTTTGGTAGCATTTTATATTTAAATCCGGAAGGCAGTGCTTGGATTTCGGGGGCCCGTACGTGGCTAGGCTCCCAAAAAGTCCCCCACATGTGGTATCCCCGTACTAGGGAGAAGCAGCAGAATTTATTTTGGGGTGTAATTTGACTTATGCCCATAGCATGTTTGAGCAATATATCATTTAGTGACAACTTTGTGCAAAAAAAAAAAAAAGTTTGTAATATTCCCGCAACTTGTGGCAAAATATAAAATATTCCATGGACTCAACATGCCTCTCAGTAAATAGCTTGGGGTGTCTACTTTCCAAAATGGGGTCATTTTGGGGGGTTTTGTGCTATTTTGGCATTTTGTGGCCTTCGAAACTGTGATAGGTAGTGAGGAGTAAAATCAAAAATTTACACCCTTAGAAATCCTGAAGGTGGTGATTGGTTTTCGGGGTGCCGTGCGCGACTAGACTCCCAAAAAGTCCCACACATGTGGTATCCCCATACTCGGGAGAAGTAGCGGAATATATTTTGGGGTGCAATTCCACATATATGTAAAGAAAGATTACCCTCGCGCCACAGTAATTATAGAAAAAGGAAAATACACAAACAAAAAAGATTATGGTTGCAGCAAAGCACCGACAGGGGTTCAAACCCTCCCCTGAGTGAGTAAAAAACAAATGTATGAAAGTGGTGTTGCGCTCCTTAAATAAATATAGCAGTAAATATGTGAAGTACACAATGTACAAAAAATTTAAAGTGAATATTCCTACAAACTATAAACGCATGATTTAGCATCAAAAGGTGCATTAAATAAAGTGCATACAAGTGCTCGGGTAGATATATAATATATCCAAAGTGCACAGATTGCAGTGATAGCAGGATCTGCAGTGTGATTAAAAAACACTCAATAATCTAATGTCCAAAAGGTGCAACAAGGAAAAAAATATATATATATAACAATAAAATCATAAGAAGATTAAGTAAATTATATAAAGTATATTCCACAGTCCGCATTGAAACATGCACTGCAAGAAAATATTAATCCACTCTGTGTGCAAATATCTGGTAATCCCGTGAGTGAGAAAAATATATATAACAATAAAATTATAAAAAGATTAAATATATTATATAAAGTATATTCCACAGTCCGTATTGAATCATGCACTGAAAAGAGTCCACTCTGTGTGCAAATATCTGCTAATCCCGTGAGTGAATCGTTATTCCATAGGTGATAGCGTGCAAGGTGTCCACACACTGGTAGCAATGGCTACCTTACCTTACTGCTGTAAGGGAACAGCATATATCCTTTTGAGCAGGTGGTAGATGTAAACAACAATGGATGCCCCCCTCTCTCGGTCCTCAGTCACAGGTAGCATATGCATCCATAGGAGAAGAGAAAATGCCAATAGTGAAGTATGTAATGCAATCCGAACTTTATTTTTTAAAAGGACACAGTCCAGGGTACTCACATTTTAGCATACACCATAAATGCAAAAAACTTTACACGAAGCGACAGCATCAAACGAAAGAGCAGGTAGTGTGTACTACGAACGTCACTTCCGGTATCCTCCTAGTCCAATCCTACACGTATCGTCACTTGGACATGTGACTTCATCATGAAGTCACATGTCCAAGTGACGATACGCGTAGGATTGGACTAGGAGGATACCGGAAGTGACGTTCGTAGTACACACTACCTGCTCGTTCGTTTGATGCTGTCGCTTCGTGTAAAGTTTTTTGCATTTATGGTGTATGCTAAAATGTGAGTACCCTGGACTGTGTCCTTTTAAAAAATAAAGTTCGGATTGCATTACATACTTCACTATTGGCATTTTCTCTTCTCCTATGGATGCATATGCTACCTGTGACTGAGGACCGAGAGAGGGGGGCATCCATTGTTGTTTACATCTACCACCTGCTCAAAAGGATATATGCTGTTCCCTTACAGCAGTAAGGTAAGGTAGCCATTGCTACCAGTGTGTGGACACCTTGCACGCTATCACCTATGGAATAACGATTCACTCACGGGATTAGCAGATATTTGCACACAGAGTGGACTCTTTTCAGTGCATGATTCAATACGGACTGTGGAATATACTTTATATAATATATTTAATCTTTTTATAATTTTATTGTTATATATATTTTTCTCACTCACGGGATTACCAGATATTTGCACACAGAGTGGATTAATATTTTCTTGCAGTGCATGTTTCAATGCGGACTGTGGAATATACTTTATATAATTTACTTAATCTTCTTATGATTTTATTGTTATATATATATATATTTTTCCTTGTTGCACCTTTTGGACATTAGATTATTGAGTGTTTTTTAATCACACTGCAGATCCTGCTATCACTGCAATCTGTGCACTTTGGATATATTATATATCTACCCGAGCACTTGTATGCACTTTATTTAATTCCACATATAACCATGGCATGTGTGAGCAATATATCATTTAGTGACAACTTTTTGTAAAAACATTATTTTTTTTTTTTTGTCATTATTCAATCCCTTGGGACAAAAAAAAAAATATTCAATGGTCTCAACATGGCCCTCAGCAAATAGCTTGGGGTGTCTACTTTCCAAAATGGGGTCATTTGGGGGGGCTTTGTGCCATCTTGGCATTTTATGGCCTTCAAAACTGTGATAGGTAGTGATAGGTAGTGAGGAGTAAAATAAAAAAATGTATGCCCTTAGAAATCCTGAAGGCGGTGCTTGGATTTCGGGGTCCCGTACGCGGCTAGGCTCCCAAAAAGTCCCACACATGTGGTATCCCTGTACTCAGGAGAAGTAGCGGAATATATTTTGGGGTGCAATTCCACATATAACCATGGCATGTGTGAGCAATATATCATTTAGTGACAACTTTTTGTAAAAAATTATTTTTTTTTTTGTCATTATTGAATCCCTTGGGACAAAAAAAAAAAATATTCAATGGTCTCAACATGGCCCTCAGCAAATATCATGGGGTGTCTACTTTCCAAAATGGGGTCATTTGGGGGGGTTTGTGCCATCTTGGCATTTTATGGCCTTCAAAACTGTGATAGGTAGTGAGGAGTAAAATAAAAAAATGTATGCCCTTAGAAATCCTGAAGGCGGTGCTTGGATTTCGGGGTCCCGTACGCGGCTAGGCTCCCAAAAAGTCCCACACATGTGGTATCCCTGTACTCAGGAGAAGCAGCAGAATGTATGTTGGGGTGTCATTTCACATATGCCAATGGCATGTGTGAGCAATATATAATTTAGTGACAACTTTTTGTAAAATTTTTATTAATTTTTTTTGTCATTATTCAATCCCTTAGGACAAAAAAAATAAATATTCAATGGGCTCAACATACCCATCAGCAATTTCCTTGGGGTGTCTACTTTCCAAAATGGGGTCATTTGGGGGGGTTTGTACTGCCCTGCCATTTTAGCACCTCAAGAAATGAGATAGGCAGTCATAAATTAAAAGCTGTGTAAATTCCAGAAAATGTACTCTAGTTTGTAGATGCTATAACTTTTGCGCAAACCAAAAAATATAAACTTATTGACATTTTTTTTACTAAAGACATGTGGCTGAATAAATTTTGCCCTCAATGTATGACTAAAATTTAGTTTATTCAATTTTTCTTATAACAAAAAGAAGAAAATATCTTTTTTTTTCAAAATTTTTGCTCTTTTTCCATTTATATCGCAAAAAATAAAAATCGCAGAGGCAATCAAATACCATCAAAAGAAAGCTCTATTTGTGGGAAGAAAAAGACGCAAATTTCGTTTGGGTGCAATATTGCATGACCGCGCAATTACCAGTTAAAGCAGCGCAGTGCGAAATTGGAAAAAGACCTCTGGTCCTTAAGGTGTTTATTGGTCCGGGGCTGAAGTGGTTAAAGGGCTTGGGCCATAATATGCCAAACCTTGACAAATATTTTTACTCCCAACTCGCACCAAATCAAGTTCATCAAACAAGTTTTTAAAAAAATATCCCAAGTGCAAGTTGGAAGCATATTAATTTGTGGAGATTTTAACACCATTGTTAATAGAAAACTTGACACTATCTCTTTGATCAGGAGTCACTCCCCTCTTTTCCGGGACCTCCTCATAAAAGAGGAGCTATATGATGTTTGGCGGTGTAAGAATGCCCTATATGACAAATCTTTTACATATTACTCCCCTAGACACAATTCCTACTCCAGAATAGATTTATTTCTAGTAGACAAGCTGCTGTTGCAGAGAATCGCCAACTCCTCTATCCAAGACATTACATGGTCTGACCATTCTCTAGTCTTGATAAAAGAGATGCGGTTACCACCGCTCCAGGTAGGTCTGCTGAAACAAAAAGGTTTTTCCTCCAGGAAATGAAGAGCCCAGGTGGTGGCTAATGCATATAGCAACAAGGTGAGTAAAAAATTCTGGACAGCCGCACTCCAAATGAAACTTCTCGTGCCTTTATTAGAACATCGGGATCACACTGTACATGTCACAGCAAAGTAATACAGAACCAAAAACACTGACGCGTTTCACCGTAAACGTAGTGCTTACTCATGCTCCAGTCTTGATTGAAATAAAGGAGGGGAATAGCTTTGCAACAACACACATCTGGAGATGTAACTAATCAGTGATTCAAGATCCAGAGTCACACAAAGATCTCCCAGCAGATAAAATATTTTTTTCGATTTAACAACCCCAAAGCCACTAGTGCATTTACAAACTGGAACGCCCACAAAGCATTTGCATGAGGCGTCCTTAGCAAGTTAAACACCAGGGTACAACGCTCCTGCTCAGCAAAAATAACAGCTCTCCTCACCGAAATACGCACGTTGGAAACACAAAACCAATCTAACCCCTCTGCACATCTAGCCATAAAACTGTCTGACCTCCGACATACTCTCAGAGAAACACTGTGCATCCAACACAATCACTACATACAGAAACTTAAATTAAATTACTACACAAACAATAATAAGGCAGGCAAGCTCCTAGCCAATCATCTCAAAATAAAAAGAACCAAAACCAGAATTCCCCACTTCTTTCATCCCAAAACCTTGTGTGTTTGCCGATTACTATTCTTCACTGTATAATCTTAAAGAGGATCCTACAACTCCACAACTAGTAAGCGGGGACATAGATAGCTTCTTAGCCAAAATCAACCTTTCCTCTCTCTCTAACTCCCACCAGCACTCACTGAACTCTACAATTTCCTCTGAAGAACTAGAACACACTACAATCTCTCTCCCTCTAGATAATGCCCCAGATCCCAAGGGACTTTTGAATGCTTATTATTAAGCATTCAGACACATCCCGGTTCCCAGTTTACTTCCCTTTTTTAATGAGGCCATGTCCACAGGCACATTCCCAACAGAGATGTCATCACCCTGCCCAAACAAGGTAAATCCCCTGAAGTGCCTTTCAACTTTCACCCTATACCTCTATTAAATGTAGACATCAAGCTGTATGCCAAACTGTTAGCCAATAGACTGTTTGACATTTTACCATTACTGATAAGACAGGACCAAGCCGGTTTCACTAATGAACGTCAAGCATCGGATGCCACTAGACGTCTACTAAACATTGTCCACTTCGCTGAGTCTCGAAAAACGCCTTCTCTGCTTCTTTCTATAGACACAGAGAAGGCGTTTGATAGAGTCCACTGGGGATACATGAAAGCGGTCCTTCAGAAGTTTGGCTTCCAAGGTCCTTTCTCTCCACCATACTAACCCTTTACTCAAACCCCTCCGAACCTCTTTGGGTGGGTATTGAAGCAGCCCTTGCCAAAGTACCCAACATGAAACACTCACTGCTAGCAGACACGGGGAAACATATTTCTTTATCCACCCTCCCACCTACCACCAAGCCTCAGTATTGGCCTGGAGGCACTTACTTTCAAAAGCACAACATGATAGCTTAATTTCCACACTTAGAATTCCAATTGAAACATTAGAATACTTCTCCCTTACTGTTCTGTCACCCAGTGGAAAGAAAACGGTATTGAGCGGGTTGATGAACTTATGGAGCAAGGATCCCCTAAGTAATTTGAATCCCTACAGACTAAACACAACATATCTAGTTCAAGTAATTTTCTTTATAGACGTATTGTGTAGTTTCTAACTAAACCCCCTCCCCCCTTTGATTAATCTAAACTCATGAGTTTTAGACATCTATCAAGGACAAATGTAAAGGTATCTCTCTTCTTTACAATACACTCCAACTCAAACAAAAGTTCACTAAAACACTGCCCATGGTAGCCTGGGAAAAAGATCTAAATAAAGTTTTTGATTCCGAACAATGGTCCACAGCGATCCGTTAAAATTACACTGCTTCTCATTGCATTAATCACTGGGAACTCACACAGAAGGTTTTGGAAAGATGGTATAGAACTCCATACCAACTGGCCAAAATGTTTCCCTCCCAATCCCCATTATGCTGAAGGGATTGTGGCATTCCAGGCACAATCTTACACATATTCTGGCACTGCAAGAACCTGTCTAGTTAATGGAGGAAAATGTTGTGCATTATAGTAGATATCACGGGAGTTCTGAGAACCCCTGAGCCAGCATTGGTATAGACAATTACCCAATGTCATTTCGTACTGTGTTGTTATCCACATTCTAATCACTGCAAAACTAGTTATCGCCAGACACTGGAGAAACATTTATTCTCCTAACCACTCAGAAGTCCTAGCACAGGTCAACCTTAACTACCAGTATGAAAGACTTATCCCTATCAGAAAAGCCTCTTGTTCAGCTTTCGATAATAATTGGAAATGTTGGAAAGAGTGGTATAGGCGGTAATTCACAAATTGTGGTTAGATGCTATTCCTTTCTCTTTCTTTATCTGTATTGATCTCCCTCTCCCTCCCATGCCTTCCCCCCTCTTTCTCTCTCCCATTGCCCTTCTATCAATCATGTTATCAGTTTCAGTTAGTCAAACCACTTAGCCCTGCGTGGCAAACATTTTTACTGTTGTTTACTTGTTATATACAATGCTGTACTTGCTGTTGTGTACACTCTTCACACCAGGGGTTTCTGCATATCAGGAAATTGCTCGACCCGGTGTGCTGGGGAGTCGGGGCAGAGACCTATAAGTCTCTTTGTTACCCGGTATAACTCATAAGATTCCATTTTGTTTGATTATCTTCCATGTACTTTTCTCATGTTATCGAATTATCGAATGTTTTTTTTTCAAACAATTTACTTTTATTAAAAAGTAGAAAACATTTATAGAAATCTTAAACATTGATTGAACAATAAAGAGGTATGAGACTCTGTAATACCATTGCATATAGAAATAATCACTTCAATAATGCATTATTCGTGGTGGTGGTTAAAGACCCGACCTATACTTCCAATTGGGCATCGAATAGCAGAGGGTACGGACTCAGAGGAGGGTTTGGTATGTATATGGTGGTAAGGAGGAGTTGTAGGTCATGTAATGTGGAGGACGGACATAACCTGCACTAGGTGTAGCTAGTGTATAGCTCCAGATTAGTTTGGGTACGAAATGTGAGTAAAGAACACAGTTTGGTATCCTGAGTCTAGTATCTGAGGCAGGTGATTTGTATTTATGTGAAGTGGGAAGGTTGTGTGATTGAGTGGGTATCGAATTGGAATACTGAAAGGGAGGGAGGGGGAGTAAGGGGATGGTGCAGAGGGAAGAGGGCTGAAGTAGGAGGGAGGGTGAGATGGTGGGAAATGGGGAGGGGAGGGTGAATGTCTCTGACTTTCCTCAATTGTTGTCGTTTAGGTGTGGAGAACCTGACTGCGGTCTGAGTTAGAGAGTAAGGCGAGCTGGGTGCGAGCTTACACATATTAAAGCCCTCCTTAAGTGGGTGAGTTCAGGATGTCAGTGTATTCTGATGTTGTCTGGTAGTGTATCCAGCAGGCCTATGTTTGGCTGAATTTTGTCGGTGTGTCTTGTGAGAGAAGTTTTTCCATTTTGGCTATTTTGTGGATTCTGGTAAACCATTCCTTGATAGTGGGTACCTGCATTGAATTCCAGTGTTTGGGGATACATTGCTTTGCTGTTTATCGAATGTTTAATGTATTTTGTTGCAAAATTCTTTAATTAAAAACATTAAAAAAAAAGGGGCTTGGGCCCAAATGTTGGTGTATATGACAAGGGCACTATAATATCTGCTAGACCGTTATAAAGAAAATACTTTCACTTTTAATGAAATTTAAAAAACATTGTCTGTGGTCATAGCAATAAATAGCTGAATTCAAATAATCGTAAAGCCTTGTACACACGATCAGACTTTCCAACAACAAAACCATGGATTTTGTTCGAAGGGTGTTGGCTCCAACGTGTCTTGCATACACACGGTCACACAAATGTTGGACAACAATGACGAACATAGCGACAAGACATACGATGAGCCGATAAAAAGGAAGTTCAATAGTCGTGCGCCACCCTTTGGGCTCCTTCTGCTAATCTTGTGTTTATCTTGTTTTAGTAGAAGTTTGGTGAGTGATGGTATGCACTTTTCAGCCTTGTGCTTTTCCGTTTGTTTCTGCTTTTCAGGTTGTGCTTGTTGGTTCGTATGTTTTTCAGTGCATGCTAGTCAGGTCATTTCTGTTTTTCAGTGCATTCTATCTATAGTTCACTTCTGATTTTCAGTGCGTGCTTGTCCGGTTGTTTCTGATTTTCAGGTCATGCTTGTCAGGTCCTTCCTTTCTGATTTTCAGTGCATTCTGTCAGTTCATTCTGAGCAGCCGTTCGTTTACTAGCCATGTGGTGTTCTCGTCGGAGAGATCGTGATGTTTTTGGGCTTGGAGCTATTGCTTTGACCCAAGTCCAGTCCATGAACAGGAGGAGGAAGAGTTCTTGCTTAATTGTGACCAATTCTGTCATATGCCTTTGCTGCGGAAGCTCCAGGAGAATAATGATTTCAGGATTATCTCCAGATGACAGACCCCCTCTTTCACTGTCTATTGGCTTTGCTGTCCCCTTATATTACTAAGCTGGACACCTGTAAACCATCTCTTCCGAGCAAAGGCTCGTCGCCACTTTGTGGTACTTGGCCACGGGGAGCAGTCTCGAGCACCTCAAGTTCACGACTGGGATCTCCCCCCCTCCAGGCTCTGGGAATCATTATTCCAGAGACCTATTCTGCCATCATCAAGTCCTGCAAAAGGACTATATTCGGGTAAGTTTTATCCTTTAACATCACATTCTATGTATTTAATGTTTGCTAATGTATTGTATTAATTTCTTCATTCCATAATTACCATGTTTGTAATATACTGTGAATGTCCTGTTTGTCCTCATGCATGCTGTAAGATTTTAATGCTCCCTTTTTGTCCTTCATGCATATTTGCCTTCACTAACCTCCCCAGCATGCTATCCTGGGCTCATACACACCTAGCTTAGTAACTTAACAATGTATTTTGTCAGCTCCATTGTAGTGCTTACCCTAAACACCCCCTAAAATGTGTCCAAATGATATTGTTGTCCTTAAATTCAGACAGAGTGCAAGAGGCTTTTTTGGGGGGGGGGGGGCAAACTCATTTTTAACCCTCCCTTGACCCAACTGCTAAGTCAACCGATACCAATACTCTACCTGCTGACTTTGCCAAACCCATACACACTATAGCTACCTCTTTTGTGGTCATATTTATGGATGAATTCACCAAAGCATGTAGTGCAAGGGCCTGCTTGAATACTTTCAAATAGTACTGTTTAAAGTTTTGTTCTCCTATTATCTTGATAGGTAATTGCAGAATGTAAAAATGTGCTCTAATTTGGACAGTGTGTGTTCATATTTTTGGATTATGACACTTCTTACCTGTCCAGTGGGCTGCCAATAGTGTAAGTAAGGAGGGGTTGGCCAAAGTAACACACATTATTTATGCATTCAGCTCTCAATGAAGCGAAGAATGTTACCTGTCCAAAACATCTACCCATCCCCCTCCCACCATACATTTTTTTACAATGGGCCACCAGAGGGGGTGAGAAGTTGACCTTATACTTTTCTCTTTAAATACTCATTTCAATAAATGTTATACTTATGTTGGCCAAGAATGTTTGTGTCTAATCTACTTGCAATGTTATGTGCAAAAGTACAATTTTTTTTTCTTGTTTGACTCCACAGTTCCCTTCCAACCCACAGGAATGGCAGACTGTGGCTTCCCAGTTTCTCCACCAGTGGGACTTTCCCAATTGTGGTGGTGCTATCGATGGGAAGCACATAAGGATCTTCCAACCACCCAATTCGGGGTCATGCTACTATAATTACAAGGGGTTTAGAAGTATAGTGATGTTGGCGGTGGTGACGCCCAATTATGAATTAATCTACCTGGACATTGGGAAGAATGGCTGAAACTCTGACGGAGGAGTGATTGCACAGAAGGAGTTTTACCAGCCTCTACAACCCCTTGGGGTTGCCACCTCCGGAGAAGAATGTTGAGGGCCTCCATTTCGTGTTTGTCACGGATAAGGCCTTTGCTCTGGGAGAACATCTGATGAGGCTGTTCCCCATGCGGAACATGACCTCAGAGCAGAGGGTTTTTAATTACAGGCTGACACGTGCCAGAAGAGTGGGGGGAGAATGCCTTTAGCATAATGGCCAGCCGGTTCTGGATCTTCCTTATGTCCATTAACCTGGCCAAATATAAACTTAACCACATTGTGAAATGTGTAAGAGAGAAAAAAATAGGGATTTTTCACAGTGCTTAGAATACAATTTCAAAAGAAAAAATAACAACTTTTAAATATATTATTTATTGAAATCAAGGTTAAAATCGATTCACACATAAAAAGTGCAAAGGTTTTACATAGAAGGTGGTATTCGAAGTCAGAAATGGATTTAACAGGGAAATTCATTACACATTATCCAGACATGTTTCGCTGATGTGCTTCCTCAGGGGATGTGCAAGCTATCATAATAGACACTATACAGAAAAATAAAGAAACAAATTAATGAATTATTATGGCTTGGATATGAAAGTACATCAAATAACCAACATCACAAAAGCACAAAAGCAACGCTTTTATGTGTGAATCGATTTTAAACTTGATTTCAATAAATAATATATTTAAAAGTTGTTATTTTTTCTTTTGAAATTGTATTCTAAGCACCGTGAAAATCTCTATTTTTTCTCTATTACACATTTCACTGCCTTATATTGGGATGTGGTGCTAAATTTGGATTGGTGTTTTTCTGGAGTCTGACCAATACTCTACTTAACCACATTGTGTTGGGCTACTGTCTTCTGCACAACTACCTAAGAAAGAATGCAGCCAGCTATCTGGCCTCAGTTGCGACTGAGGCCAACTTTTTATCAGAACCCACAATGATGGCGCTCATAAGTATCCGTCTTGGCTTACAATCCAAAGCGCCTACAAAGTCAGGCAAAACTATGCAGATTACTTCATGGGTAGGTGGGCATTTGCTTTACAACAAAATCTTGCGGATGTGCAATAAAATGTTTTGGAAAAACTAAACTCAGATTTCATTTGAATTACTGTTTGTTTCTTATCTGTCTCCTAGGTTCTCAAATGACCATTTTCTTCAATAGTGCAAATGTAACTTATTTGATACATGAGGTGACAATCTCTTTTTCAGCTAACTATTATGTTGTGCTGTGAGTCTGCTACACACACAATGTTATTATTGTTAATATATGTAAGGCATTAATTATAAAAATATTCATCCTTTTTAACTCCGTGAATTGCTTGGAGTCCCTAAAATGGCCTGATTTTAGCACATTTTACAGCACAGTGGGGGTTATTTACTAAAGGCAAATCCACTTTGCACTACAAGTACACTGCAAGTGCACTTGAAAGTGCAATGAGAGTGCACTTGTAGTGCAAAGTGGATGTGCCGTTAGTAAATAACCCCCATTGTTACCGTAACTACACCAACTTAACAAATAAATTGGTATTGAACATTGAAATAAGAAGCCACACATTGTTGAGTATAAAACATTTTACTCAATGTACATTCACATGTGCGTTATAAACGGTTTTGGAACAAACCAACATCTTAAGCCCCATACACATTATCAGATTATCTGCTGATTTTTGTCATCAGATTTACCAAAACCATGTAGTAGAAGGGCCTGCCTGATTGCATACAAATTGAAACTCCTAATGTTTGACCTCATATTACATGGTTTTGGTAAATCTGAAGGAAAAACTCAGCAGAAAATCTGATAGTGTGTATGGGGCTTAAGTCTATAAAATGTATGTTTGACATGAATTTGCCTTTTTTGGGGCTAAACAGGCATGTTTAAAAACATAACAAACACACCTCCAACTTAGGAACTTACAAAGTTCAACTTTGCTAAAGTGAAGGCCATATGAGACATTAGTATGTCAAAACTGTGTTGATCTTGCCTTCATCAGATGTGGTGATCTCATCCTTCTAAAAGCCAAATTTTGTATATGCACACAAACTGGGACTCAAAATTGGGATTTCCCTCTTGATCCCATGCCTAAAATGTGTGTCTTTTCCCTACATCTATTTTGCTAAAGCCACAAAACACACAGTGGGGGTTATTTACTAAAGGCAACTCCACTTTGCACTGCAAGTGCACTTGGAAGTGAGGTTGATGTAGATCTGAGAGGGACATGCAAGGAAAATAAAAAAAACAGCATTTTAGCTTGCACATGATTGGATGATAAAATCAGCAGAGCTTCTACTCATTTTAGATCTACCCCTTAGATTTAGAGCGAGTGCACTTCCAAGTGTATTTTCAGTGCACTTGCAGTGCAAAGTGGATTTGCCTTTTCATAAACAACCCCCAGTTTGTCAAAATGTGCTATCTCCCATCATGGGATATCAATGTACATGTTTTGTGAGTGCATCCCCTTCCTCAAAACTAAAGTAGGTGAGAGAGGAATGGGTTGCACCCCCGAAATACGTCCATTGACCCCCCATGATGGGAGCTAGCACATGTTGACACACTGGGACTTATTTCAGAAAGGACAATCCACTCTGCCCTAAAAGTGCACTTGCATTGCACAGTGATTTTGTCTTTTTGAAATAAGCCCCAGTGTGTCAAAATGTGCTAGCTCCCATCATAGTTACATAGTTAGTAAGGTTGAGTAAAGACACCAGTCCATCCAGTTCAACCTGAGTGAATGTCTACAATTGTCCCTATCCCTGTACATTGCACACTCACATCGGTCCCTACCCTCATGGAGCCCACAATCCAAGGCCCCCATTCATATACTAGGGCCAATTTTGGACAGAAGCCAATTAACCTACCAGCATGTTTTTGGAGTGTGGGAGGAAACCGGAGTACCCAGAGGAAACCCACACAGGCATAGGGAGAACATGCAAAGTCCAGGCAGGTAGTGTCGTGGTTGGGATTCAAACCAGTGACCCTTTTTACTGCTAGGTGAGAGTGCTAACCACTACACCACTGTGCCGCCCGATCATGGGGGATCAACAATGGATGTGTTTCGGGGGTACAACCCCCTCCTCTTACCTACTTTAGTTTGGAGGAAGGGGTTTCACCCACACAACGCATACATTGCTATCCCATGATGGGAGATAGCACATGTTGACACGCTGTGTGTATCTTCAAAATTTGGCTTTGCAATTCATTTAAAACTGTAAAAACACATGCAACATAACGACAACTTTAAAATGTTGTTTTTTTATTTAGATTTTGCTTCAAAATATCTATGATGTTCACATGGTGAATTCAGCTAGACTCTGCATCCCGATACATTGGTGGTCCACACACAATCCAACGATCCGTGAATGGTTTGCGTGGCTATCCAAAATAAAGGAAATGTAGGAACTGATCCTTATATCGCAAGAAAGAATGCATACATTTTCATCCATGGGCATGCTGGACTCACTTTACAACCACAGAACGCTATTGCCATTACGTCTCTTAATAGAGGACAGAAGGCTATCAACTCTTCCCATAGGCTTACCTGAGGTAGTGTGGGGTGGGCCCACTGATGGGTGTGAGCTGGAATACCTGTTTGTCCCTTTCCTTCCCCAAGCCCTTCTCCCTGGCACCTTCCTTTCCCTTCTCTTTCTCCTTTTCTGCCCTATGCCCCCCCTCCTCCTCGCCTGGCCTGCTTTCCCTCTCTACTACTCCCCCTTTTTCTGTCCCTACCCTTTTTCCTTGCTCTCTTCTTTTATCTCTCTTTTTTCTCGCTTTCTTGTTGGGTCGCCTTCATGTTGGCTGACTCTGTCATTCACAACACTAGGAGGTCTCATGTATTTACACTTTAGGATACATAGTCCCTGCTGTTTCGACCTGGACCAAACCCCTAATCTACCTCCTCTCCTTGGTCAATCATCTAACACCAGGGGGAGGGCAAAAGTGAGAAAGAGCCCCCCACCTCGCCTCTGCTATATTTTGTTTCCCTGGTTTACTCCTGGTTTTCAGGAAGTCCTCTGTGGGTAATACTTTGTTGAGGGCAGATTCTGGCCATCCACGACACACCATTAAGGGTATTCCCGTGGGACAGTTTTTAAGGCTAAAGCGGGTGTGTAGTGAGGAGTCCTCTTTTTTGAAAGAAGCCTCTGCCATGAAAGAACGTTTCATGGAAGAGGCTTTACTGCTCCTGTATTGGATAGAGCGTTTAACATAGCCCTCAAAACTGATAGAGGCCATCTCCTTCGTGATAATATCAAGAATGGAAATGGGAGAAGGCGGGCATCTGATAAATCTATTAAAACTCCAGTATTACATTGCGGAAGTTAAATGTAGGATAACCCAAGCCATGATCCATAGTAAAATTGAAGCTACAATCTTGGACAAAATTCCCCAACACCTTAAAATTTGGCGCCCCTGGGCAGATCATTACCTCCCCCACGATTTTGATAAACACCTTTTGGAACCTTGATCCTGTGATATTTGGCCTTGTTAAGATTTAGGTCCTTTTTTTTTTAGGATCAGGAGTTTGTGATGTTCTCAGCTTCCTGAGCACCCGTGGACCACCTGGCCGGAACCAACTCTCCTTTTCCTTTCACCCACCTTCTTTCGTTACCCTCTCCTTCACTCCACTCTCCCCATTCTCTCTCTGCACTTTTTCCCCCTTTTTCCTTATCTCTTTTCTATCTCTTACTCCTCTTGTCTTATCCCTTAAAATCTGTTGATGATGTAGCTTTTTTATCCCTTTACATCTCCGTTACTGTTGCCCAGCTCGCTCGGGCAGAGCCTCTCTTCTCTTTGGCTGGTCTAACAATTTCTGAACATGCAATCTGGTGTCAAGACCATGCTCGTTGTTTTGTTATACCTTTTTATTTCTCTTGTTATACGATTCTAATGTACGCCAATATCCGAATCACTCTGTATGCATTAATGCACATTTTCTCTATTCTCCTTTATCTTCCTTTGTAATAGCTCTGCTACCACTGTTAGTTCCATGCAAGCGATTGTAACAGTACCAACATTGTCTGTATCTTTTTAGCTTGTTGTCAATAAAATTATTTGAACGTAAAACTCCAGTATTTTCTACGCCCTATAGTTTGGAGTTTAGTAAAATTAAGGGGATTGTGGAGAAATATTTGCCTGTTCTCTATAATGATCCTGTGTGTGCTCAAATTTTGTCTGATGGTAAAAGATCAGTTTCCCGTAGGGCTCCAACTATTGGAGATATGTTGTCTCCCAGTCTCTATTCAAGTAGCGTTCAACGTTCCAATTGGTTGCAGTTTAAAGGCTAGTTTCGATGTGGGGGTCACAATTGTCCATGTTGCCCCCAAATTCTACGAGGTGACACTATTCATTCAAGGTCTTTGAATAAGGGCTTTAAAGCTAAGTCCTTTATTAACTGCAACACAAAATTTGTTTATGTAGTTACATGTGAGCAATTTTGTATACAGTACGTTGGACGCACTACAGGAAGATTGAGAGATAGATTACACAATCACCTCTATCACATTTCTAAAAATCATCCTACTAATGTGGCGAGGCACTGGAATCTTTGTCATGACAGGGACATCAGTGGCTTGCGCATTCAGGGGGTTGAAAAAATCATTCTGCCTAAAAGAGGGGGTGATAGGTTTACTTTATTGTGTAAGAGGGAGGTTTTTTGGATATTTCACCTCCATACAAGACAACCTATGGGCCTCAACTTTGAGTGTGATATTTTGTTTTTTTATGAGTAAAATTCCCCACACATTGATTGTTTAGAGTCCCTTTAGTTATTATGTATTTCCATCCCATTGGTAGTCGGTTTGGTGCTGATAAGGTTTTTTCATCTGGTTCAGCTGTGCTCACTTTTTCATGTTGTCACCAGATTCTACTCATTATTTCCTGTTTATCATGATTTTTGTAATTAGGACAAGTGAATTATTTATTTGATTAAGACCGTTCTTTGGATAGGGTAGCATGCATAGTTTGCAGCAATTTTTTTTATTTTTTTTTGCTGCAGTAACTTTCATTACTCATGTGTGTTTCTTTTTCTTTTTTTTTTTTTCAAATAATTTTTATTAAGAAATAAAAAAAAAAGAGGCTCATATAAAGGTCATGTGTGTTTCTATTGACATACCATTATTTATTTATATTTCCATCCCTTTGATGGACGCATGTCTAATATGATATGTTACTTTTTGCATGCGATTAATTAGCTAGATATTTTTTAGCTTTGCCCGATCCGTTGGTTCTGGCTATATGTATATATTTATTTAATTTTGGTTTCTAGATGATTTAATTCTGATAATTTTTACTAGTTTATTTTCATTCTTATTTTCTAGCTAACTAGGCAACTGCTAACACCAGCGTGTTTTAATTATTATTATATATATATGTCTCTTATTTGGTCGATGGGCATAAATTGAATACATTGTGCTGTGTATACGATTAACTATGTAGATAGGCACATGCTTAATATGCTTTACTGTGTATGTCATTAAGGATGAGCCTAACACCCCCCTGTTTGGTTCGCACCAGAACCTGCGAACAGACCTAAACTTTGTGTGAACTTTAGAACCCTATTAAAGTCTATGGGACTCGAACGTTCACAATCTAAAGTGCTAATTTTAAAAGCTAGTATGCAAGTTACTGTCCTAAAAAGTGTTTGGGGACCTGGGTCCTGCCCCAGGGGACATGGATCAATGCAAAAAAAAGTTTTAAAAACGGCCGTTTTTTCAGGAGCAGTGATTTTAGTGAAACAATAAAAGTGTAATATTCCTTTAACCACTTGCTTACTGGGCACTTAAACCCCCCTCCTGCCCAGACCAATTTTCAGCTTTCAGCGCTGATGCACTTTGAATGACAATTGCGCGGTCATACAACCCTGTACCCAAATGAAATTTTTATAATTTTTTTCCCACAAATAGAGCTTTCTTTTGGTGGTATTTAATTACAGCTGGGAGTTTTATTTTTTGCTAAACAAACAAAAAAGATGCAAAAAAAAATCATGTTTAATAGTTTGTTATAAAATTTTGCAAACAGGTAATTTTTCTCCTTCATTGAAGTGCGCGGATGAGGCGCACTGATAGGCTGCACTGGTGGGCACTGATAGGCTGCACTGGTGGGCACTGATAGGCATAGTTAAGGCGGCACTAATAGGCACCGATAAGGTGGCACTGATAGGCACAGATAAGGCAGTACTGATGGGCACAGATAAAGCGGCACTGATGGGCAAAGATGGGCACAGATAAGATGGCACTGATGGGTGGCACGGATGGGTGGCACAGATGGGTGGCACTAAGGGGCACTGATAGGTACCACTGATAGATGGGATTGATGGGCACTGATTGAAGGCACTGATAGGTGGCTCTGATAGGTGACACTGCTGGGCACTGATGGGCGGCACTGATGGGCACTGGTAGATGACACTGATGGGCACGGATATGTGGCACTGGGGAGCAGCACCGTTGTTGAGGCAGATTGTGGGTGGCACTGTGGGCACTGATGGGTGGCACTGTGGGCACTGATGGGTGGCACTGTGGGCACTGCTGGGTGGCACTGTGGGCACTGCTGGGTGGCATTTACGGGGGACACTTATTTATTCCTGAGGGGGGGCAGGTGGGCACTGGTAAGCTGGCCGTGATCAGCTCTTTTTTTTTCTCATTGCGCTGTCAGCGCGAGGAGGAATAATAGCCGATTACCAGCTCCGTTGTAGCACATGATCAGCTGTCATTGGCTGACAGCTGATCACGTGGTAAGGGGTCAGGATCGACCCCTTGCTCGGATCCGTGATAAGGCGAGTCTCTTAGACTCGCCGATCACAAAGTGCGCCGTGCGCACCCCTCAGGGGGCGCGCAGGCCGCTCGTGCACAGGACGACGTCAATAGACGTCGTCCCGGCAAAGGAGGTCCGTGCTGTAGCCATCATTTGGCTATAGCGCGGGTCTCAAGTGGTTACATTTCGCACCTGGGGGGTGTCTATAGTATGCCTGTGAAGGGGCGCATGTTTCTTATGCTTATAACTGTCCCTGCACAAAGTGTAATTTCGCAAGGAATAAAAGTCTTTTAAAATCACTTTCCATTGTCGGCTCCCATAATACAGAGAACACTCAATGAGTGTTCTCTGTATTAGCCGACAATTCATTCATTGATAAAAAAAAAAAATTTTTTTTTAAAAAAGCGTGGGAGTTCCCCTAAATTCAATTACCAGGCCCTTCAGGTCTGGTATGGATATTAAGGGGAACCCCGTGTCAAATTAAAAAAAATTGACGTGGGGGTCCCCCTAAATATCCATATCAGACCCTTCAGGTCTGGTATGGATATTAAGGGGAACCCCGCATCAAATTTTAAAAAGAATTTGACGTGGGGGTCCCCCTAAAAATCCATACCAGACCCTTAATCCGAGCACGCAACCTGGCAGGCAGGAAAAGAGGGGGGGACGAGAGAGCGCCCCCCCTCCTGAACCGTACCAGGCCACATGCCCTCAACATTGGGAGGATGCTTTGGGGGTCTGTGACCCCCTCAAAGCACCATGTCCCCATGTTGATGTGGAGAAGGGCCTCATCCCCACAACCCTGGCCGGTGGTTGTGGGGGTCTGCGGGCGGGGGCTTATCAGAATCGGGAAGCCCCCTTTAACAAGGGGACCCCCAGATCCCACCCCCCCTGTTTGAAATGGTAAGGGGGTACAAAAGTACCCCTACCATTTCACAAAGAAAGTATAAAAATGGTTAAATAAGACAAACACACTTTTGAAAAATTCCTTTATTAAAAAGAAAAAAAAGATTCCAGCGGTGGTAATCCACTCTTGCTATCCAGCGATGGATGATCATCTCTCCGGGGTCCAGCGATGGCTGATCTGATCCAGCAACGAGTGATTTTCAGTCCAGCGCTGTCCATACATCCGTCTTCTGTCTCCACTGCGGAGACACTGCGGGGATACCAGCGCTGACGTTTCTTATATTAGGAGGGCGGGGCCACCCGTCACCTGACCCCGCCTCCTCTGACGCTGATGAGGGAACCCATGGGGTTCCCCAGTGACGTATGGGTGACCCCACCCCTCTCTGATGTAACGCACCTGTATCACTGGGGAACCTTCCTGACAGGAAGGCAATGATGGAGAAACTATTGGAATTAGTGAATCCTGTGTATCTCACTGCAGACATCACCTATTTGAAGGCCAAAATTGCTAGCCTGAGAAGCACAACAAAGTCCAGAGATCCGGAGCATCAGCAGATGACATATATGTCTCCAGGCTGTGTTATTACAACAGCCTGCATTTTTTGTGTGACCAGTAGGGATGAGCCGAACACCCCCCGGTTCGGTTCGCACCAGAACTTTCGAACGGACCCAAAATTCGAACGAACTTTAGAACCCCATCGAACGTTCGAAATTAAAAGTGCTAATTTTAACGGCTAATATGCAAGATACTGTCCTAAAAAGGGTTTGGGGACCTGGCTCCTGCCCCAGGGGACATGGGTCAATGCCTAAAATGTTTTTAAAAATTGCCGTTTTGGCGGGAGCACTGATTTTAATGATGATTAAAGTGAAAAAAAAATGTGAAATATTCCTTTAAATATGGTGCCTGGGGGTGTCTGTAGTATGCCTGTGAAGTGCCACGTGTTTCCCGTGTTTAGAACAGTCCCTGCACAAAATGACATTTAACGGAAATAACATAATTGAAAACTGCTTGCGGTTTTAATGTTATATCTGGTTCCTTCAATATGGTTGAAAACCATTGAGAAAAATAGCATGGGTAGCCCTCCCTGCCCATTACCAGCCCCTTTGGGTCTTGTACGCATATCAAGGGGAACCCTGTACCCATATTAAAAAAAGTAAATGCGTGTGGCCCCCAGGCCCTATATACTCAGAACAGCAGTATACAGGCGGTGCAAACAAGACAGGGACTGTGTAGGTTTGTTGTGTTAAGTTGAATCTGTTTGTAATTTTCAACTGGTACATTTTTAAAGTGTAGCTCCAGTCAAAAAAACTATTTTTAAGCTTTTTGGAAAACATAGGGAAGGGTTATCACCCCTGTATAATTTGTTTTGTCGTACATCTTTTTTTATCTCACTTGCTGTTGTCTCCTTCCGTTTGCAAGTAGGAGATGTTTGTAAGTTGGATGTTTGAAAGTAGGGGCCTGCCCTATATGCTCTGCAGAAATGGCAGAACAAGGTGTTGGTGTTGCCACAACATTGTAAGCCCTCAAAGTGACTCTTGCTGGGCGCTGGAGCGCCCTGCTGTGAACGATTATATCAAGAATTATAATTACATGCCATTGTTGAACAGTGGTAGAAAAATTGACCTTTGGTGGTTGTGGTGCTGGTGCCACAACACTATAAGTCCTCACAGTTACTCTGGGTGGGCACAGGAATGGGCCCTCCTGTGAAATATTATATCAAGAATTGTAATTACATGTCCATGTTAAACAGGGGCAGAAAAATTGGGCCTTAGGCACTGGTGCTGGTGCCACGACACTGCAACCTCTCCCATATACTCTAGTTTTATTGCAGGAATTAGCCCTGCTGCAAAGCATTGCATCAAAAATTGCACTTAAACGCCCCTGTTAAACAGGGGCAGAAAAATTGGGCCTTAGGCACTGGTGCTGGTGCCACCACACTGCAACCTCTCCCATATACTCTAGTTTTATTGCAGGAATTAGCCCTGCTGCAAAGCATTGCATCAAAATTGCACTTAAACGCTCCTGTTAAACAGGGGCAGAAAAATTGGGCCTTAGGCACTGGTGCCACCACACTGCAACCTCTCCCATATACTCTAGTTTTATTGCAGGAATTAGCCCTGCTGCAAAGCATTGCATCAAAAATTGCACTTAAACGCCCCTGTTAAACAGGGGCAGAAAAATTGGGCCTTAGGCACTGGTGCTGGTGCCACCACACTGCAACCTCTCCCATATACTCTAGTTTTATTGCAGGAATTAGCCCTGCTGCAAAGCATTGCATCAAAAATTGCACTTAAACGCTCCTGTTAAACAGGGGCAGAAAAATTAGGCCTTAGGCACTGGTGCCACCACACTGCAACCTCTCCCATATACTCTAGTTTTATTGCAGGAATTAGCCCTGCTGCAAAGCATTGCATCAAAAATTGTACTTAAACGCCCCTGTTAAACAGGGGCAGAAAAATTGGGCCTTAGGCACTGGTGCTGTTGCCACCACACTGCAACCTCTCCCATATACTCTAGTTTTATTGCAGGAATTAGCCCTGCTGCAAAGCATTGCATCAAAAATTGTACTTAAACGCCCCTGTTAAACAGGGGCAGAAAAATTGGGCCTTAGGCACTGGTGCTGGTGCCACCACACTGCAACTTCTGCCATATACTCTAGATTTATTGCAGGAATTAGCCCTGCTGCAAGGCATTGCATCAAAAATTTTAATTAAACGCCCCTGTTAAACAGGGGCAGAAAAATTGGGCCTTAGGCACTGGTGCTGGTGCCACCACACTGCAACCTCTCCCATATACTCTATTTTTATTGCAGGAATTAGCCCTGCTGCAAAGCATTGCATCAAAAATTGTAATTAAACGCCCCTGTTAAACAGGGGCAGAAAAAGTGGGCTGATGGCATCACCCAGAACCAGAAATGTTCTTCCAACATATCAGCGGAGGAGGAAGAGGATAGACAATCAACATAACAGGACAGTCACTCAGCATCAGCATAGGCAGTCATGAAGGGATGTGATATTTCAAAAAAAATTATTCGGTTACATTAGCTTCAGGTGCTTGGTAGCTGTGGGTGATCCAAGACTGATTCATCTTGATGAAGGTCAGTCGATCAACTGATTCGGTGGACAGGCGCACCCTGTGATCGGTAACAAAGCCACCAGCAGCACTGAAGGTGCGTTCCGAAAGAACGCTGGATGCAGGACAGGCCAGTAGCTCAATTGCATACTGTGCAAGCTCTGGCCAGTGATCCATCCTCAAGACCCAGTAAGCCAGAGGATTTTCGGTGGGAAAGGTGTCCAAGTCTGACCTTGCCCCTAGGTATTCCTGCACCATGTAAATCAGACGCTGGCGGTGGTTGCTGGAACAGATCATACCTTGGGGCTGCGGACTAAAAAATTGTTTGAAAGCATCAGTCAGATGGCCACCTTCTCCACCACTCCTTCTGACCGATGGCTCAGCAGCACGTTGTCCAGGACCAGGAGTTTGTAACCTCCCAGTCTCTGGGAACGCGTTGCACAGACCTTTCTGCAAGGCCTCCCGGAGATGTCTCATCCTCTGCTCCCTCTGCGATGGCAAGATAAGGTTGGCAACCTTACCCTTGTACCGTGGATCAAGGAGAGTGGCCAGCCAGTAATGGTCCCTCTCCTTGATCCGAAGAATACGAGAATCCTTCCGCAGGCTTTGCAGGATCAGGGAGGCCATGCAGCGTAGGTTAGCTGAGGCATTCGGTCCGGAGTCCTCTGGGTCACTAAAGGCAACATGATCCGCAGCTACCTCCTCCCAGCCACGTACAAGTCCACGTGTTTCTTGGGACTGTAAATCATCCCTACAAGACTGCTGCTGCTGATGCTGAGTGCCAGCCTCCACCTCCATGCTGACACAATCATCCTCCTCCTCCTTTTCCTCCTACTCATCCTCTTCCTGTGTGATGGGTGGCACAGCAGGAACACTGTCTGGATAAAGGGGGCCTTGAGAGGCAAGGAAGTCTCCTCTTCCTGCCTCTGTTCTGCCTCAAGTGCCCTGTCCATTATTCCACGCAGCGTATGCTCCAAGAGGTGGACAAGAGGTACAGTGTCCCTGATGCATGCACTGTCACTGCTCACCAGCCTTGTGGCCTCCTCAAACGGTGACAGGACAGTGCATGCATCCCTGATCATGCCCCACTGGCGTGGGGAGAAAAAAACGAGCTCCCCTGACCCTGTCCTGGTGCCGTAGTCGCACAGGTACTCATTGATGGCCCTCTGCTGCGTGTGCAGCCACTGCAGCATGGCCAACGTTGAGTTCCACCTGGTGGGCATGTCACATATAAGGCGGTTCTTGGGCAGGTTCAACTCCTTTTGGAGCTCAGCCAGCCGAGCACAGGCACTAAAGGATCGGCGGAAATGCACACAGACTTTCCTGGCCTGCTTCAGGACATCCTGTAAGCCGGGGTACCTGCCCAAGAACCGCTGCACCACCAGGTTAAGGACGTGAGCTACACAGGGCACATGGGTCAGTTGTCCCTGTCGGAGGGCGGAGAGGAGGTTGGTGCCATTGTCGCAAACCACCATTCCTGGCTTAAGCTGGCGTGGCGTCAACCACCTCTCGGCCTGCCCCTGCAGAGCTGACAAAACATCCGCCCCAGTGTGGTTCCTGTCCCCCAAACAAACCAGCGCAAGCACGGCATGGCATTGTTTTGCCTGCGTACTTGCGTAGCCCCTGGAACGCCTACGGAGCACCGCTGGTTCTGAGGACAGAGCACTGGAAGAGGCCATGGAGGAAGAAGAAGAGGAGGGGGTGGAGGAGAGAGGTGTGTCACAACCAATAGTAGCATTTTGGAGGCGTGGTGGCGGAACAACCTCCAACACTACTGCACCTTGTGCTGCATCCTTCCCAGCAGCCAGAAGAGTGACCCAATGGGCCGTGAAAGACAGGTAACGTCCCTGTCCATGCCTGCTGGACCATGAGTCAGCGGTAATATGCACCTTACCGCTGACTGCCCTGTCCAGCGAGGCAAGGACATTGCCTTCCACATGCCGGTAGAGAGCCGGAATCGCCTTCCGTGAGAAAAAGTGGCGTTTGGGGACCTGCCACTGCACATTGTACAAACTCACGGAAGGGGGCCGAGTCTACCAACTGAAAAGGCAGCAGTTGAAGTGCTAGCAATTTAGCCAAGCTAGCATTCAACCACTGGGCATGTGGATGGCTGGGAGTAAACTTCTTCCGCCGGTCCAGCAGCTGGGGCAGGGACATTTGCCTGCTATAATCGGACGTGGGTGTACCGCTAGCAGAGTTCCCAGAAGCACTTGGCTGTGACACACCTAATTCTACACCTTCATTCCTCTCAGAGCAGGTTTCAGAGAGGACTGAAGGTCTAGTGGGGTTGGAGATGCCAGCTGATGAGGAGCAAGGAGAGGTCCGCTTTGTTCTTTGGTGTGGGTCTTTGAGGTACGCTTGCCAACGAGCTGCGTGGCAGGTCAGCATATGTCTGGTCAAGCATGTGGTGCCCAAGCGGCTGATGTTTTGGCCACGTGAGATACGCTTGAGACATATGTTGCAAATAGCAGTGGTGCGATCTGATGCACTCGTCTCAAAAAAGGCCCACACCAAAGAACTTTTAGAATAACGCGCAGAGGCAGCGCTCTGCACAGGCGGAGCTCTGCGGTGTGATTCAGTCGGTGTGCTGCCCCTAAGCTGGCCCCCGGAGGGCATCCTGCCTCGTTGGACATGTGCCTCCTCCTCCTCCTCCCTCCTTCCAGGCACCCACGTGGAGTCAGTGCCCTCATCATCCCCTCCCTCTTCATCGCTGTAGCAAACCTGGCAGTATGCTGCAGCTTGTGGAACATGACTGCCAGATTGCTGTCCTTCTTGAGCATCTCCTCTCTCTGCGCTCACGCTACTGCCTTCCTCTAGCTGAGTGTCATCATCAGAGCCCACAAAACACTGGGCATCCTCCTGGAGCATGTACCCAACACTGTGCTCAAAGAGTTCAGGAGACTCCTCAGGAGGACGTGGTGGGTCTAGGGAAGGAGTCACTGATGATGACATTGAGAGGAGGGAAGACGATGCGTTGGCAGCTGCTTTGCTACTACCCTGAGACTGGGTGAGAGAGGATGAGGAGGATGAAGAGGGCTTGGTCATCCACTCTACCAAGTCATTGGCATGTTGCGGTTCAACATGTCCAGCTGCCGAAAAGAAGGACAAGCATGTCCCATGGCCACATGCTGATGACAATGCACCGCGTCCACGACCAGCACTGTTGTCTCTAGACACAGAGCCTGCTTGCCCTCTTTTATCGGCTCGCGCCTGTCTGCCTCTCCTTGCTGGCCTTCCAGACATGGTAATGGCCTGAAGGGAGTTGGGTAAAACAGCAGTTGGGTAGTTTATATTGTGCTGGAGGCACACAACACCCACTAACTCCTGCAGATGCCTTTTTTATAGAACACCAGAGATAAAGGGGTATATACAGATGTATACTGTGCTGTGCTGGAGGCACACACAACTTCCAATAAATCCTGCAGATGGCAAGTGGGCTCAAATAGAGAACAGCTATGTAGGTGGATATAGCGGTATGTACTGGGTACAGAGCACGCAGACAGCACGCACTATCTCCTAACACTACTGCCTGCAAGCTCTATTATTAAAGATAGATCACTAGCTATATAGGTGAGGTGAATATAGTGGTGTATACTGCGGTCAGGGCACGCAGACAATAACCACTACACAACAGCAAGATAGGAAATCAGCCGAAAACGATCGGTGTGTACTGTGTTGAAGGTACACAGAACACCCACTGCTTCAGACGCCAACACACTACACAAGACCGCCGCAGTGGCGGCCTTATATAGTGTGGGGCGTGCACTACACAGCCTGAGCTATGATTGGCCACAGGCATCCTGCCTGTGGCCAATCATGGCTCTCCTCGCTGCTGGCGCTGCGATTGGCCAAGCATGCGGGGTCACAGTGCATGCTTGGCCAATCATGAGCCAGCAATGCACTGCACCATCGCAGTGCATTGTGGGCCGTGAGCGCCACGCGAATTTGACAAGAACGGACCAAAATGTTCGGATTTCGCCGAACGGACGAACAGCCAATGTTCGAGTCGAACGTACGTTCGACTCGAACACGAAGCTCATCCCTAGCTGTGACACACATAATTCTACACCTTCATTCCTTGCAGAGCAGGTTTCAGAGAGGACTGAAGGTCTAGTGGGGTTGGAGATGCCAGCTGATGAGGAGCAAGGAGAGGTCCGCTTTGTTCTTTGGTGTAGGTCTTTGAGGTCTTTGCCATCGAGCTGCATGGCAGGTCAACATATGTCTGGTCAAGCATGTGGTGCCCAAGTGGCTGATGTTTTGGCCACGCGAGATACGCTTAAGACATATGTTGCAAATAGCAGCGGTGCGATCTGATGCACTCGTCTCAAAAAAGGCCCACACCAAAGAACTTTTAGAATAACGCGCAGAGGCAGCGCCCTGCACAGGCGGAGCTCTGCGGTGTGATTCAGTCGGTGTGCTGCCCCTAAGCTGGCCCCCGGAGGGCATCCTGCCTCGTTGGACATGTGCCTCCTCCTCCTCCTCCTCCTCTCTCCTACCAGGCACCCACGTGGAATCAGTGCCCTCATCATCCCCTCCCTCTTCATCGCTGTAGCAAACCTGGCAGTATGCTGCAGCTTGTGGAACATGACTGCCAGATTGCTGTCCTTCTTGAGCATCCCCTCTCTTTGCGCTCACGCTACTGCCTTCCTCTAGCTGAGTGTCATCATCAGAGCCTACAAAACACTGGGCATCCTCCTGGAGCATGTACCCAACACTGTGCTTAAAGAGTTCAGGAGACTCCTCAGGAGGACGTGGTGGGTCTAGGGAAGGAGTCACTGATGATGACATTGAGAGGAGGGAAGACGACGCGTTGGCAGCTGCTTTGCTAGTACCCTGAGACTGGGTGAGAGAGGATGAGGAGGATGAAGAGGGCTTGGTCATCCACTCTACCAAATCGTTGGCATGTTGCGTTTCAACATGTCCAGCTGCCGAAAAGAAGGACAAGCGTATCCCATGGCCACGTGCTGATGACAATGCACCGCGTCCACGACCAGCACTGTTGTCTCTAGACACAGAGCCTGCTTGCCCTCTTTTATTGGCTCGCGCCTGTCTGCCTCTCCTTGCTGGCCTTCCAGACATGGTAATGGCCTGAAGGGAGTTGGGTAAAACAGCAGTGTAATGGAGTCACACAACACCCACTAAGCCCTGCAGATGGCTCTATTAGAGAACAGCAATAAACGGTATATACAGGTGTATATTGTGCTGGAGTCACACAACACCCACTAACTCCTGCAGATGCCTTTTGTGAGGGATCCGTCCGTTCTGTGCGAGCGGATCGCCGCTCGCGCATGCGCACTCGCGCCGCGGGTCGGCGTGTGCACGCGCGCCGCCGGGCGCCCCAGGCGCGCGCGCGTGCACGCCGTTCGCGTGCGCGCGCGGCGTGTGTGCGCACGTGTGCGCGTTAGTGCGATTGGCGCCAGTGGCCCATTTTAAAGGTACAGCTGCAGATGTTCTGTGCTGTTCGTCTGCAGCTAGTACCTGAAGCAACCTGTTACTCTTACCTGATACCCGACCCGGCTTCTGTTTGACTCCGTTGCCTTCTCCTGCTCGGCTTGCTTGACCTTTCTCAGACTGATACCTGTTGCTGAAACCTCTGCTTGTTGACTATTCTTCTGCCTCTCCCCACTGGTTCCTGCTTGCTGCTGGTCCTGCTTGTCCTCCTGCTCAGAGACCCTTCCGAGCCTGCTACTACCTCTCCAGGTCCGTGGACTGTCCATCTCACAGCCAGCTTGCCAACCATCTTCGGCTGCCATCTGCTGCGGAGAGTTCCTGCATCTGGAAGATCTCCATCTCATCAGCGTCCGCTGCTGCATCTGGCCAGACGCTCCTACCCCGCTGTGCTCTTGTCCTTCTGTTCCCCACTTCAGAGGGACTTGAACCAGAGCCGTAAGAGAGGTCTCCTTCCACCAAGTCAGACTCACCATCCAGAGACATAACAGTACGAACAGCCATGACTGAGTCTGCGGAAGGGGCCACCGCCATGAAGGAGATCTGCTCGCACCTTGCGGCTCTCACCCAGGCCGTGAAATCCCTCCAGGACAGTTACACCAGGTTGGAAGTGTGGGTTCAGCATCTATCTGCTTCCGGTCCAGCAGTCACAGCACCTCAGCCTCCTCCTGCTCAGCCAGCTACCCACTCTGCCGTTATGATGCTTCCACCTGAACCAAGGGTCCCCATCCCGGAGAGATTTGCAGGGGACCGTTCCAAATTTCGGGCATTCCGCAACGCCTGCCAGTTGTATTTCGCCCTTCAGCCCAGGACCTTTTCCCTGGAAACAACTAAAGTGGGATTCGTTATTTCCCTTCTGCAAGGAGAACCCCAGTCCTGGGCCCATCACCTTCTGGAAAACGACAACTCTCTTACCCAGACCCTCTCTTCTTTCTTCGAGGGAATGGCTCAGCTCTATGACAATCCCCAACGGACTGCCACCACGGAATCTGCATTATCTGTGCTCCAGCAAGGCCGTAGGACGGCTGAGGACTATGTTTCGGACTTTAGACGCTGGAGCGCAGACACCCAGTGGAACGAGTCGGCCCTGAGACTTCAATTCCGTATGTGTCTGTCTGAGGGTCTTAAGGATGAACTGGCCCGTGTTGGTACCCCAGACTCCTTGGAAGGCCTAATTGCTTTGGCCATTCAGATTGACCGGAGACTTTGTGAGCGTAGGGCCGAACGCTCCTCTCAACCCCAAAGACCAGCCTGGATGACCGCTAGAACCCCTACTCCGGCACCTTTCTTCACCCCTTCCCCTCAAGGGGGGCCTGCCAGTGTTGCTCAAACTTCTGAGGAGCCGATGCAGCTCGGACTACTGCGGCCTACCCTGTCACCTGAAGAGCGAGACCGACGCCGGCAGATGAACTTATGCCTGTATTGTGGCGGATCCGGACATTACATGACCAATTGCCCTGTTAAGACACGTAAGTGCCTTTCTTCTGTGTCCAACAGTTCCGTAAACTTGCCTGCCAACACTTCCCATATTGCCCTTCTACTTTCTTTTCAGCTTCAGGAAAGAACAGTCCGCGTCAACGCTATCCTTGACTCCGGGGCCTGCGGTTGTTTCATTGACTCTGCCTTCACCGACTTGCATTCCATACCTCTTCGGAAAAAATCTCATGGACTTTCCATCTTCTTGGCCGATGGTTCTCAAATCAAATCCGGTCAAGTCACCCAGGAGACCTTTCCACTACTAGCTACCACCTCCTGCCAGCACACGGAACTGCTAACACTCGATGTTATCTCTTCACCACTGTTTCCAGTGATCCTAGGCATACCGTGGCTTCAGGCACATAATCCCTCCATTGACTGGTCCTCCGGGGAAGTGAGGTTTCTATCCCCCTATTGCCTGGATCACTGCCTTCCTGGGGTTCCTGCTCAGCCCAGAACGCTCCTCTGTCTGGACCCAGACCTGGACTTGTGTCAGTCAGTTCCTGAACCCTATCATAAGTTTCTGGACGTTTTCAGTAAGCGGGGGGCTGATTCCCTTCCTCCGCACCGCCCTTATGATTGCCCCATTGAGCTTCTTCCAGGAGCAGAGATTCCGTTCGGACATGTCTTCCCCCTGTCTGAGAAAGAACAAGAAGCCCTGAAGGTCTACATTTCCGAAAACCTCAAGAAGGGGTTCATCCGCCATTCCACATCTCCTGCTGGCGCCGGAATATTTTTCGTCACGAAGAAGGATCAGACACTTCGGCCCTGTGTGGATTACCGGGAGCTGAACAGAATTACGGTTAAAAACCGCTATCCTCTACCGTTGATTCCTGAACTTTTTCAAAAGCTGAGGTCGGCTACCGTCTTCACCAAGTTGGACTTGAGGGGATCTTATAATCTGGTCCGTATACGGGCTGGCGACGAGTGGAAAACTGCTTTCCGAACTCGTTTTGGGCACTACGAGTACCTGGTTATGCCTTTCGGGCTCTGTAATGCCCCAGCCACTTTCCAGCATCTGATAAATGATGTTTTCCGGGACTTTCTGGACATTTTCGTCATTGTGTACTTAGATGACATTCTGATTTTCTCCGGATCTCTGGAACAGCATCGTGAGCACGTTGGCAAGGTGCTGCTTCTGCTCCGACAACACGGGTTATACGCCAAAGCCGAAAAATGCAAGTTTGAGCAGCAGAACATTCAATTTCTTGGCCTTGAAATTTCTCCAGCAGGCATCAAAATTGACCCGCAGAAGGTTTCTGCTGTTCTTGAGTGGCCAGCCCCCACCGATAAAAAGAGGATTCAGCGCTTTGTGGGCTTTGCCAATTTTTATAGAAAATTCATTAAGGGGTTCTCGGCCATCATCTCCCCCATCACCCAGCTCACTAAGCAAAACGTACGTTTCTATTGGGGCCCTGAAGCACAGGCTGCCTTTGAGAGACTCAAGAACTTGTTTACTTCTGCTCCCATCCTCAGCCATCCGGACCCGTCTTGACCCTATATCTTGGAGGTCGATGCTTCTGAGGTAGCAGTGGGGGTGGTGGTTTCCCAGCGTCAAGGTAAAGATGACCTGATGCACCCCGTAGGGTTCTTTTCTCGAAAACTTTCTCCTGCGGAGAGGAATTATGACGTGGGGGACCGAGAGTTACTAGCCATCAAATCTTCTTTGGAGGAGTGGAGATATTTACTGGAGGGGGCGGTTCACCCCGTACTCATTTACACTGATCATAAGAACCTTGAGTACCTCCGCACCGCTTAACGCCTGAAGCCTCGGCAGGCCCGCTGGGCCCTCTTCTTCTCCCGGTTCTGCTTTCACATTACCTATCGTCCAGGTTCAAGAAATGTGAAGCCGGATGCGCTTTCTCGCATGTTTGATAGTTCCAAGGACATCGCACCTCCAGACACCATCTTTCCTGCCAACACCTTTTTGCTCGTCCAGCCAGACCTGTTGTCCCAGTTAAGAGGAGCTTCCCTCATATCCTCCTGTCCCCTAGGAATTACGTTGGTATCCAGAGAGGGGCTGCTTTGGAAAGACAATTTAATCTTTGTTCCTGAAGACGTCCGAATGAGGATCCTGGGTTTCCTGGGAACCCCCTCCGCATCTGAGACGGCCCATATCTTCATTAGGGAGATAATCAGACTTCACGGGGTACCCGCTAATATCGTATCAGATAGGGGGGTCCAGTTCACTTCTCGTTTTTGGAGAGCCCTATGTGAGACCTTGAAAATAGAACTGGCCTTGTCCTCCGCCTATCACCCCCAGACCAATGGGCAGACTGAGCGTACCAACCAAACCCTCGAACAGTACATTCGATGCTTTACGTCCTTTGTCCAGGACGATTGGGTTTCCCTTTTACCCCTGGCGGAATTCGCCTATAACAACGCCAGTCATGCTACCACAGGGCAGTCCCCGTTTTTTGCTAACTATGGTTTTCATCTGTCTTTTCTTCCTGATATCCTTTCAGAATCCCATGTTCCAGCAGTCCAGGACACGGTGTCCTTTCTCCATCACAACAACCGGATCCTACAAGAAGCCATAGCTAAGGCTCAGGCGGACAGTAAGAGGAACTTCGATCAAAGAAGAAGAGGAGAATTGATTCTTCAAGTCGGGGATCAGGTATGGCTTTCCACTTCTAACTTGAAATTAGCTTGTCCCTCCAAGAAACTGGCACCCACATTTTTGGGGCCATTTCCAGTTAAGAGGAGGATTAATGAAGTGTCATATGAACTGTCCTTACCTGACTCCATGAAAATACACCCAGTTGTCCATGTATCTTTGCTCAAACCTGCTGTACCTGATCCCTTTCCCGGTAGAGGAACGAGACCGCCTGAGCCTGTGTTGATTATTGGCAATGAGGAGTATGAGGTGGAGGCCATTTTGGACTTCAGAAGACGACAGGGACAAGGTCAGTTCTTGATCAAATGGAAGGGCTATGGCCCGGAGAATAATTCATGGGAACCTGCTGTTAGCCTGCATGCTGATAGATTAATTCAGGCCTTCTTTTCTGCACATCCGGAAAAGAGAGTCGCTAGGGGCACCCGGAGGTTGCCCCTTGTGGGGGGGCAATGTCAGGGATCCGTCCGTTCTGTGCGAGCGGATCGCCGCTCGCGCGTGCGCACTCGCGCCGCGGGTCGGCGCGTGCACGCGAGCCGCCGGGCATCTGGCCAGACGCTCCTACCCCGCTGTGCTCTTGTCCCTCTGTTCCCCACTTCAGAGGGACTTGAGCCAGAGCCGTAAGAGAGGTCTCCTTCCACCAAGTCAGACTCACCATCCAGAGACATAACACCTTTTTTATAGAACACCAGAGATAAAGGTGTATACTGTAGAGTCACACAACACCCACTAAGCCCTGCAGATGCCTCTATTAGAGAACAGCAATAAATAAAGGGTAGATACAGGTGTATATTGTGCTGGAGGCACAAAAAAAACACTAACCCCTTTATTATAGAACACCAGAGATAAAGGGGTATACACAGATGTTGTCAGGGAACTCACCGTGTGGATGCCCGTCCCCGTATAGCAGCAGTTCATCTTCATTCTAAGCGCCATGCGCAGTGTCTCCGTCAGAGGCGTACGAGTTCCGGGATGAACGGACGCACGCTAATCCGAACATGTGGACGTACACCAATCCGAACACGCGGAGGCACCCACGCAAACTGAACGTATGTACGTACTCATGCACGGACGGCCACTTCCACCAATCCTGGCTCACCTCTCTCTATATAAACGGGATCCTGGCCTGACACCAGTGCTGGATCGTCTTCAGCTACTCCTGAGACACCTGATCGTTGTTCCTGTGATCTTGTTCCTGTGACCTTGTTCCTGATACCTTGTTCCTGATACCCATTCCTTGGATACTCCTTGTTACGACTTCCTGGACTACCACTGACCTCGGCTTGGACTTTCGACTTTGGCTTGCTTCCTGATTTTGTACCTCATTGCTAGCACGTTACCAGACCCTTGCTCGTCCTTGATTACACACCTGCCTCTCGTTTCTGTACCGCATTGCCTGCCAGTTGCCGACCTTGCCTGTTCCAGACGTGCAGTGTTTCCTGTATACCTGCTGAGCTTCCGCTGCCTACCTCCGTGATCTATCTACACCTCTTCCTCCGTGAGGACCCAGCGTCTCCAGGTCTTCAACTACCACCTGCAGGCACCTGCACCCTTTCGTTGTCTTCACGCTCCCTGTTACCACCTCCAGGGGTGTGGAGACCGGAACCGTGCGAGAGGCCACCCTCAACAGTCTGACTCCGCTGTAAGGTACGTGACAGTACGATCCAGCCAGTCTGACAGGGGGGCCTCACCTTTGGAAGCCTTGTGCCAACAGATCTCTGCCCTTACCCAGGCAGTTCAGGGCCTGCAAGATGGTTATCACCAACTTGAGCAGAGAGTGGGGTCATTAACGCCAAGCACTGCTGCTTCCCAAGGGGCCACAGCATCCCGGTCCGCCCATCCGGCAACTTCAGCATCTATACCTGCAGTAGTGGTGCCAGCCCCCGAGCCTCGAGTTCCTACTCCAGAGCGGTTTTCCGGAGATCGCAGCCTTTCGTAATGCATGCCAATTATATTTTCTGCTACAGCCTCGTACCTTCTCCTTGGAGAGCACAAAGGTGGGATTCATCGTCTCCTTGCTTCAGGGGGAACCTCAGACCTGGGCCCACCGCCTATTGGAACAGGCCAGCCCCCTGCTTGATACAATGGACTCTTTCTTGAACGAGATGGCTAAATTATATAACGACCCTCAGCGTGCCACAACTGCTGAGGCCAGTCTCCATGCTCTGCAACAGGGTCGCAGACCCGTAGAGGATTATGTAACGAACTTCAGGCGGTGGAGTTCGGATACTCAATGGAACGACGCCGCCCTACGTTACCAGTTCCGTATTGGACTTTCCGAGCCATTAAAAGATGAGTTGGCCCGTATCGGAGTTCCCAGTTCTTTGGAGGACCTCATGCAAGTATCAATCCAAATCGATCGCCGTCTCAGGGAACGGAGATCTGAGAGAATTGGCCAGATTCGTCCCACATGGATGTTACCCAAGGTCCCGAATCATCCTCCCATTTCCACACCGGCTACCACTTCCGAAGCTCCAGAGCCAATGCAAATAGGATTGCTTCGTTCACCGTTATCTCCGGAGGAAAAGCTTCGCCGACGCCAGAACAATCTCTGTCTTTATTGTGGGGAAGCTGGTCATTATGCAAATACATGTCCAAATAAGATCCGTAAGTTCAAAAACTAATTTCTTGAACCCAATACATTACCTCTGACAAAATCAATTCATATTGCTGTTCCCCTTTCCTTACAGCTTCCAGAAGGAACACTCCAGGTTCAAGCTATAGTTGATTCTGGCGCCTGTAGCTGCTTCATTGATCATGCTCTCGTTCTGCAACACAACATTCCATTGATACCCAAGCGACGCTAACTCTCCATACGGTTAGCGGATGGATCTAACATCAGATCGGGCCCCATTACCCATGAGACTCAACCACTGTCCGCCAACATCCTATCCGATCACCAATAATTACTCCGCCTGGATGTCATTTCTTCACCACTATTCTCAATCATTTTGGGAATGCCCTGGTTACAAGCCCATAATCCCCAAATAAACTGGGTGACTGGTGAGGTAGTTTTTCGGTCCACTTACTGCCTCCAGAATTGCTTCAAGATCTCACACCACCTGGCCCCAGTCATTGCCTGTTCAGGCCCTACATCTGAGGCCCAGAGACTGGTCCCAACTAGTGATGGCCGAACGGTTCGCCCGGCGGTCGTTTCGCGGCGAATTTCCGACATTCGCGGTCCGCACGTTCGAACGCCTTTTTCCGTCGTTCGCCGCGGCGGACTTACGTGTTTAATGTATACAAGAACTTTAACCTTTGGTGACACGTTTATCATGTGATACAGGACAGCCAATTGAGACATGACAGCACATGGACACTTGTACATTCCCCCTAACCTATAAATACACCCGATCCGGTGGCCATTTTACATTCTTTCTTCTGTTAAGATAGGGACAGGTTCCTGTGTGGAGTAGGGAGAGATAAACCACTAGCTATTTGGTACACAAAAGTTCTTTTCAGGACTGGTATAGGTGTTAGGTGTTGATAGGTTTGCTGTGCTGCTGATTCTTGCAGCAGCCTGAGTGTCTTTTGTTAGTTTAGAGAAAGGGAAAGGACGGTGTATGCTACAGGGACAGCCAGATTAGTCTTTCATCATCATCATCATCATCATCATCATTAGCTGTTACTATCAAGGTCCACAAAAGAGCTGTTCCAGTAACCACTAATCGTTCTCTTTTTTTGCCAATTTGTATAGGGACAGGAAGGAAGCAGTGTTGTCAGGCAGTGAGGGTAATTTTAAAGACTTGCTGTTATTATTAGTTCCACAAAGGTTCTTTTCAGGACTGGTATCAGTGGTACAGTAATAGGCTTGTACATGTATAATATTCTTTCTTCCAAATATAGAAAGGATATTATACTTGACTGCTGCCCTTCTGCTGCAGTCTGCTAAACATTCACAACTCACTTGTTCCACAAAAGTTCTTATAAGGACTGGTAACTTGGTATAGGGTGCTACGGTACATAGGCTTGAGTGCGGTACAGTCTGCTGTTCTGTAAGGACCGCTATCGGTCCACAATAGATAGGGTTGACGTGCACCACTGCTGACCGCTCACCTATACTGCAGCAGTCCTTCAGCGGTATAGGGACTGACGTACAGTCTGCTAATCACTAACACACAACCTGCTTGTTCCACAAAAGTTCTTATAAGGACTGGTAACTTGGTATAGGGTGCTACGGTACATAGGCTTGAGTGCGGTACAGTCTGCTGTTCTGTAAGGACCGCTATCGGTCCACAATAGATAGGGTTGACGTGCACCACTGCTGACCGCTCACCTATACTGCAGCAGTCCTTCAGCGGTATAGGGACTGACGTACAGTCTGCTAAACACTAATACACAACCTGCTTGGTCCACAAAAGTTCTTATAAGGACTGGTAACTTGGTATAGGGTGCTACGGTACATAGGCTTGAGTGCGGTACAGTCTGCTGTTCTGTAAGGACCGCTATCGGTCCACAATAGATAGGGTTGACGTGCACCACTGCTGACCGCTGCCCTATACTGCAGCAGTCCTTCAGCGGTATAGGGACTGACGTACAGTCTGCTAAACACTAATACACAACCTGCTTGGTCCACAAAAGTTCTTATAAGGACTGGTAACTTGGTATAGGGTGCTACGGTACATAGGCTTGAGTGCGGTACAGTCTGCTGTTCTGTAAGGACCGCTATCGGTCCACAATAGATAGGGTTGACGTGCACCACTGCTGACCGCTCACCTATACTGCAGCAGTCCTTCAGCGGTATAGGGACTGACGTACAGTCTGCTAATCACTAACACACAACCTGCTTGTTCCACAAAAGTTCTTATAAGGACTGGTAACTTGGTATAGGGTGCTACGGTACATAGGCTTGAGTGCGGTACAGTCTGCTGTTCTGTAAGGACCGCTATCGGTCCACAATAGATAGGGTTGACGTGCACCACTGCTGACCGCTGCCCTATACTGCAGCAGTCCTTCAGCGGTATAGGGACTGACGTACAGTCTGCTAATCACTAACACACAACCTGCTTGTTCCACAAAAGTTCTTATAAGGACTGGTAACTTGGTATAGGGTGCTACGGTACATAGGCTTGAGTGCGGTACAGTCTGCTGTTCTGTAAGGACCGCTATCGGTCCACAATAGATAGGGTTGACGTGCACCACTGCTGACCGCTGCCCTATACTGCAGCAGTCCTTCAGCGGTATAGGGACTGACGTACAGTCTGCTAAACACTAATACACAACCTGCTTGGTCCACAAAAGTTCTTATAAGGACTGGTAACTTGGTATAGGGTGCTACGGTACATAGGCTTGAGTGCGGTACAGTCTGCTGTTCTGTAAGGACCGCTATCGGTCCACAATAGATAGGGTTGACGTGCACCACTGCTGACCGCTCACCTATACTGCAGCAGTCCTTCAGCGGTATAGGGACTGACGTACAGTCTGCTAATCACTAACACACAACCTGCTTGTTCCACAAAAGTTCTTATAAGGACTGGTAACTTGGTATAGGGTGCTACGGTACATAGGCTTGAGTGCGGTACAGTCTGCTGTTCTGTAAGGACCGCTATCGGTCCACAATAGATAGGGTTGACGTGCACCACTGCTGACCGCTCACCTATACTGCAGCAGTCCTTCAGCGGTATAGGGACTGACGTACAGTCTGCTAAACACTAATACACAACCTGCTTGGTCCACAAAAGTTCTTATAAGGACTGGTAACTTGGTATAGGGTGCTACGGTACATAGGCTTGAGTGCGGTACAGTCTGCTGTTCTGTAAGGACCGCTATCGGTCCACAATAGATAGGGTTGACGTGCACCACTGCTGACCGCTGCCCTATACTGCAGCAGTCCTTCAGCGGTATAGGGACTGACGTACAGTCTGCTAAACACTAATACACAACCTGCTTGGTCCACAAAAGTTCTTATAAGGACTGGTAACTTGGTATAGGGTGCTACGGTACATAGGCTTGAGTGCGGTACAGTCTGCTGTTCTGTAAGGACCGCTATCGGTCCACAATAGATAGGGTTGACGTGCACCACTGCTGACCGCTGCCCTATACTGCAGCAGTCCTTCAGCGGTATAGGGACTGACGTACAGTCTGCTAAACACTAATACACAACCTGCTTGGTCCACAAAAGTTCTTATAAGGACTGGTAACTTGGTATAGGGTGCTACGGTACATAGGCTTGAGTGCGGTACAGTCTGCTGTTCTGTAAGGACCGCTATAGGTCCACAATAGATAGGGTTGACGTGCACCACTGCTGACCGCTCACCTATACTGCAGCAGTCCTTCAGCGGTATAGGGACTAAGAGTTTTGTCACATGGTCATTTAAAAAATGACATGCAGAGGAAGAGGCAGGCCCTTCCGCAGGGGTGGTAGGGGTAGGGCAGGAGCAACAGGCTTGAGCCAAAGTGGGAAGTTGCAGAAGGTGCGTTCAATTACTTTAAAGGATGCACCAGACTTGGTTGAGTGGCTCGCTCAGCCTTACTCTTCTGCACCCTCCTCATCCTCTCGATCTGCACCCTCTTCTTCACTCTCTGCTATGTGCACCCCCAAAGACACTACCACCAACAACACGACCACCACCACCACCACCACATACCTTCCGCTTGAGTCACTGGAATTATTTTCCGATCCATATCAAGAGGACATTTCTGATGCGCAGCCACTCTTGGTATTGGATCAGGAAGAGGAGGTAGCAACAAGCGCTACTCAGCAGTCTGACGCCAGTACCCAGATCAGCCCAAGGAGGAGGTTGGTCCCCGGTGTTGCTGCCTACTCCGAGATCTCTACTTATAGCGGTGGGGAAGGTGACGTTGATGATGACGTGTCTAGTGATGTCACGTGGGTGCCCACAAGAGAGGAAGAGGAGGGGAGTTCAGAGGGAGATATGGACCAGCAGATAGGGAGGAGAAGCAGCAATGACTTACATTGCACAGCAGGGACAAAGCAGACTGCAAATGTATCAGGAGCGAGTCATCGACCATGTACGGTCACATCTGGCGCTCCCAGGACACCGGCACATGGCTCCGCAGTGTGGGCTTTTTTTAACGTGTCCGCTGCTGACAATAGCGTTGCCATCTGCAATCTTTGCAGTCAACGCGTTAGTCGCGGTAAGCCCAATACTCACCTAGGGACGACCGCCTTAAGAAGGCACATGAGCAGCCATCACCGAGCCCAGTGGGAGCAACGGAACACACAAAGCCACACTGCAGGCTCTCACCGTCCAGCCTCGTCTTCTACTTCTCCTTCTCCTCTCTCCTCACAATTGTCCTCCACTCCACCTTCCATCACGCCAAGCTCACATTTTTCTGCAAAAAGGCAGGCTTCCGTGGGCCTAATGTTTGAGCGTAAAAAAATGATGACGCCGGATAACCCTCTTGCCCAACGGTTGGCGGCTGGCTTGTCAGAACTCATAGCCCGCCAACTACTGCCATATAAACTGGTGGACTCGGAGGCCTTTCGCAAATTTGTGGCCATTGGAACACCACAATGGAAGGTCCCAGGAAGGAAGTATTTCTCAGAGAAGGGCATCCCAGAGCTATATGGCCATGTTCAGCGGCAAGTGAATGTATCTCTGGCACACAGTGTCGGTGCCAAGATACATCTGACCACAGACACGTGGTCTAGCAAACACGGGCAGGGAAGGTATATCAGTTTTACTGCCCACTGGGTGAACCTTCTGACGGCCGTCAAGCATGTAACCCGTGGCACCCGTGTAGATTTGGTTTTACCGCCACGGATTGCATGCAGGCCTGACTCTTCTTCTCCTCCTCCTACTCCATCCTCCTCCCTCTCCTCCTCAGCTGCCTCCTCCTTTTCCGCTGCTAGCGTCTCTTCCACTGCACCGCCCAAGCTCCCCAGAACCTATTCCACATGCCAGGTGAGACGTTGCCATGCCGTGCTGCGTCTGTTGTGCCTGGAAGCAAAGAGCCACACTGGCCCGGCACTCCTTTCAGCTTTGCGTTCACAGGCAGATGAGTGGCTAACACCGCTCAATTTGACAGTTGGTAAAGTGGTGTGTGACAACGGTGCCAATCTGCTTAGCGCATTGAAACAGGGCAAAATCACGCACGTGCCGTGCATGGCACACGTCTTAAACTTGGTCGTGCAGCGATTCCTTGTCAAATACCCTGGGGTCCAGGACATCTTGCGGCAGGCAAGGAAAATCTCGGCCCATTTCAGAAGATCTTACACGGCCATGGCTCGCCTTGCTGACATTCAGCGGCGACACCATCTGCCGGTCAGACGTCTTATTTGCGATTGCCCGACGCGATGGAACTCAACCTTCTATATGCTTGATAGGCTGCTCCAGCAGAAACGTGCAGTTAACGTCTACCTGTATGAACTCTGCGAAAGAAACGGTTCTGGGGAGCTGGGTTTTTTTTCACCGCGCCAGTGGCTGCTCATGCGCGACACATGCAGACTTCTGCGGCCATTTGAGGAGATCACCAAACTGGTCAGTCGCAGCCATGGCGCCATCAGTGACATGGTACCTTATGCCTTCTTTCTGGAGCGTGCATTGCGTCGTGTCATTGATCAGGCTGTGGAGGAGCAGGAGCGGGAAGATGAGGAAGTCGCAATGCTGGATGAATTCCCAGGGGGGGCTACTCTATCTGAGACAAGTCAACAACAGGAGTCTGATGAGGAGTCAGAGGAGGATGGTGCCGGGGCGGATGAGCAGGAGCAAGAAGAGCATGCTTTAAACCTTTCTGGGATCCCTGTTGTGCGAGGATGGGGAGAGGAGAATGAAGAGGACGACATTATCCTGGATGATGAGCAGGAGCCAGGCCACCACACCGCTTCCACTTTAGTGCAAATGGGGGCCTTCATGCTCCAGTGTTTTAATAGGGACCCCCGTATAAAAAGCATGAGGGTCAAGGACCAGTACTGGGTGGCAACGTACTTAGACCCCCGGTACAAACACAAAATGGCGGAAATGTTACCGCCGTCGCAGAGGGCTGTCAGAATGCAGCACTTCCAGGCCTTGCTTCGAGAAATGCTGCATTCTGCTTTTGCGTGCGCTGGCAGAGGAGCAATTCCCACTCCCAGAGAAGGATTTGCGGGTACCAATCCAACAGCGCCTGCAAGAAGAGGCCGGTTTGAAGATGTGTTGGTGACTTCGGATATGAGGTCATTCTTTCAGCCGACCCATCGACAGGTGTCATCCGGATCCAGCATCAGGGAACGCCTAGACCGTCAGGTGTCCGACTACATTGGGTTAACGGCCGATGTGGACGCTCTGAGGAGTGATGAACCCCTAGACTACTGGGTGGGCAGGCTTGACCTCTGGCCAGAGCTTGCCCAATTTGCAATCGAACTGTTGGCTTGCCCCTCATCCAGTGTCCTGTCCGAAAGGACGTTCAGCGCAGCAGGGGGGATTGTGACCGATAAGCGTACTCGCCTAGCTCACCACAGTGTTAACTACCTCACATTTCTAAAAATGAATGAGGCATGGATCTCGGAGGAATTCAACACATGTGACCAGTAGACCATGTATATGTCTATAAACTATTTTTTTAATCAAGCACACAGACCTTCTTAATTCATTTGGCTCACTTCCTTGACCCAAAAAAGCACACCGTACTATATGCCCCTACCCTCCTCTTTGAAGAGGTTGAGCGGTGTCATATTTCTACTGGGGCTGCTTATGATATCCCTGTGCTGTGCTGACTTCCTCCTGGGGGTTCTTATTATGAAGGGATCACACTATCCCTGTGCTGTGCTGACTTCCTCCTGGGGGTTCTTATTATGAGGGGATCACACCATCCCTGTGCTGTGCTGACTTCCTCCTGGGGCTGCTTACGGTGCTGCTGTCAGTGCTGTATGTCACGGTGCTGCTGTCAGCGCTGTATGTCACGGTGCTGCTGTCAGCGCTGTATGTCACGGTGCTGCTGTCAGCGCTGTATGTCACGGTGCTGCTGTCAGCGCTGTATGTCACGGTGCTGCTGTCAGCGCTGTATGTCACGGTGCTGCTGTCAGCGCTGTATGTCACGGTGCTGCTGTCAGCGCTGTATGTCACGGTGCTGCTGTCAGCGCTGTATGTCACGGTGCTGCTGTCAGCGCTGTATGTCACGGTGCTGCTGTCAGCGCTGTATGTCACGGTGCTGCTGTCAGTGCTCTGTATTACGGTGCTGCTGTCAGATGCCTCTATCACGGTGCATGTGTCATTCCGGTATGTCACGCTGCTGGTGATCATCTCCTGCACCCTCTTCTTTGCCTACCCTGGTCCCTGACCTTCCCTCTCCTCCATTGCCTTCATTAGCTCCATAGTCCTGAATTGTTAGAACAATTTCCCAAATAAAATAAAAATGCTTGTAGTTATCGATCCCAAATTCACCTCATACATGTATTATGTCATTGTCCAGATGGTGGGACTACGTTTTACCCCCTAATAATTACCACGTGGCCGCAAATTCGACATGAAGGTTTGCAAAGTTCGCCTCCCATTGAAGTCAATGGGGCCCGCGGCGAACGGTCGGTTTCGCGAACGTTTGGGTCCGTTCGCATTTCGCGTTCGCGAAACGTCCCGTCGGAAGTTCGTCCATCACTAGTCCCAACCACATATCATAGTTTCCTAGACGTTTTTGACAAACGAAAGGCGGATACGCTCCCTCCTCACCGAGTCTACGATTGCCCAATCGAATTATTGCCAGGAGCTGAAATTCCGTTCGGAAGGACATTTCCCTTATCGGAACCTGAACTTCTGGTCCTCAAAGAATATATTGATGAGAATCTCAAGAAAGGATTTATCCGACATTCCTCTTCTCCAGCCGGTGCTGGAATATTCTTCGTTGAAAAGAAGGACCATTTGCTCCGCCCATGTGTCGATTACAGGGATTTGAATAAGGTGACGATTAAGAATCGCTATCCCCTTCCATTGATTCCGGAATTATTCCAGAGACTTCGATCAGCAAGAATATTTACAAAGCTGGATTTACGAGGGGCCTATAATTTGATCAGAATCCGTAAGGGGGACGAATGGAAAACGGCTTTTCGGACACGCTTTGGCCACTTTGAGTATCTGGTCATGCCATTCGGACTCTGCAACGCACCAGCTACTTTTCAGCATTTTGTTAATGATATTTTCAGGGACTTTTTGGATTTGTTTGTAATTGTTTATTTGGATGACATTTTAGTATTCTCAAACTCTCTAGAAACCCATCGTGACCATGTAAAACAGGTTCTTCTGAGACTAAGGCAAAATGGGCTCTATGCTAAAGCCGAGAGGTGTGAGTTTGAACGTCAGACCATTCACTTCCTCGGTCTGGTGATATCAACGGAGGGAGTAGAAATGGATCCTCAAAAGGTTTCAGCCATTTTATCCTGGCCACCTCCAACTGACAAGAAAGGGGTACAACGCTTCATTGGATTCTCCAATTTCTACAGGAAATTTATCAGAAACTTTTCCAGTGTTATAGCGCCTATCACACAACTCACCAGCAAACAAAACCGGTTTCAATGGACTGTTGCAGCCCAAGCTGTGTTCGATAAACTGAAAGGACTATTCACATCCGCCCCAATACTTAAACATCCTGACCCTGCTCTACCTTACACTCTGGAAGTGGACGCTTCAGAGAATGCTGTAGGCGCCATTCTGTCCCAACGCCAATGGCCTAAGTCATTAATGCACCCCGTAGCATTATTTTCCAAAAAACTAGGTGCGTCGGAAAGGAACTATGATGTGGGAGATCGGGAACTTCTGGCAATCAAATTGGCCTTAGAAGAATGGCGGTATCTCCTGGAGGGGGCAACACATCCAATATTGATCTACACAGATCATAAAAATTTGGAATACCTCAGAACAGCTAAACTCCTCAGGCCCCGGCAAGCAAGATGGGCTCTTTTTTTCTCCCGCTTTAGTTTCCATATAACCTACAGACCAGGGTCCAAGAACAGTAAACCTGAGGCCGCGTACACACGCGGGGACTGTTCACTCAACTTTGTCCGCTGAACAGTGTTTCAGCGGACAGTCCGCTCGTGTGTGGGCTTTCAGCGGACAGTTTCAGCGAACAGTCTGCTGAACAAAGTTTTTCGGAATTTCCGAAAAACTGTCCGCTGAAACTTTGTTTCAGCGAACAGTCCCCTCGTGTGTAGGCTTGTTCGTCAAACTAAGTTCCGCACATGCTCAGAAAGGATTTACACGCCGAAGGTTGCATTGCAGTGTATAGGACGTCGTTTTCTAGTCCCGTCGTACGTGCCGTTCACGTCATCGCGCACGGTTTCAGCGGACTGTTCGTTCATCGTGTGTGGGCAAGTCCGTCCATGCTAAGTTTGAGCGGACTGTCCGCTGAAACTGTTTGACAAACAAAGTTGAGCGAACAGTCCCCGCGTGTGTACGCGGCCTCATGCATTATCCCGTATGTTCTCAGAAACTGAAGCCTCATCCCCTCCGGACACTATTTTGTAAGCTGGAAACTTTTTACTAACACAAACCAGTTTTCTATCACAGGTTCGGCAGTCATCTCGAGGAGCATCAGTCCCTCCAGACACTAACCTCCAAGAGAAATATGGTCTCCTCTGGCAAGGGAATAAACTATTCATCCCTCAAATTCTCCGCACCTCTGTTTTACAGGCTTGCCATGACTATCCCCTGGCAGTTCACTTTGGGGGTCACAAGACTATGAATTTAGTTCAAAGACACTTCTGGTGGCCAAATCTTGCAAAAGACTGTAGAAACTATGTCAGCTCTTGTTCAACCTGTCTCCGGAATAAAAGTAGCAAAAACAAAGACTGGGGATTGTTGAGACCATTACCCATCCCTGAAAGACCATGGGATAAGATCGCAATGGACTTTATTGTTGAGCTCCCTCCATCTGAAGGATTCTCCTCTATCTTTGTGGTGGTGGATCGCTTTTCCAAAATGGCACACTTCATTCCCATGAAGGGAACTCCATCTGCAACTGAGACAGCCAGAATATTCATTAAAGAAATTGTTATGCCCCGTACACACGAGCGGACTTTTCAACATCCAAAGTCCGAAGGACCGAGTCCGTCAGACTATCCGATCGTGTGTGGGCTGCAACGGACTTTTGATTCGCCAAAGTCTGACGGACTTTAGAAATGAAGCATGCTTCAAATTTTCCCGAAGGAACTCCGCCGGACCCGGTCCCCTTCGAAAACTCCGCTCGTGTGTATGCTACTCCGACGGACTAAAACCGACGCTAGGGCAGCTATTGGCTACTGGCTATGAACTTCCTTATTCGAGTCAGGTCGTACGTCATCACGTTCGAATCCGTCGGAGTTTAGTGTGATCGTGTGTGGCCAAGTCCGTTCGGCCGAAAAGTCTGTCAGAACTCCGTCGGAACTCCGGCGGAACTCCTTTGGAAGTCTGTCGGACATAAGTCCTCTCGTGTGTACGGGGCATTAGGCTCCATGGAATTCCCAGTGATATTGTCTCTGATCGTGGAGTCCAGTTCACGTCAAAATTCTGGAAGTCATTGTGTGAAGCTCTGGGTATCAAATTAAATTTTTCTTCAGCCTACCATCCCCAAACAAACGGGCAGACCGAACGTACTAATCAGACGTTGGAGCAGTACTTACGTTGTTTTACTTCCTTTTCCCAGGAGGATTGGGCTTCATTATTACCCTTGGCAGAATTTGCATTCAATAACTCTACTCACTCTGCCACAAACCAGTCACCATTCTATACTAATTATGGTTTTCATCCCTCTTTCCTACCAACATCTATACTGGAATCTCCTGTACCAGCTGTCCAGGATAGGCTAAATTTCTTTGTTACCAACAATCAGGTATTTAAAGAAACCATTTCCAAGGCACAGGAGGACGATAAAAGATTTTTTGACAAGAGAAGAAGAGGGGATTTGGACTTAAAAGTCGGTGATCGTGTATGGCTTTCAACCGCAAACCTGAAACTGGCATGTCTTTCTAAAAAGTTGGGACCCAGATATTTGGGACCTTTTCCAATTAAAAAGAAAATTAATTCAGTGGCCTATGAACTTGAACTTCCCAGCTCATTCAAAATCCATCCTGTATTCCATACTTCTCTACTTAAGTCTGATGTACCCAATTCCTTTCCAGATCGGGAGTTAGGCCCTCCAGAAGCTGTATTGATTGATGGGGGGGAGGAGTTCGAGATCGAAGCCATTCTGGATTTCAGGAAACGTCAAGGACAAAACCAATACTTGATTAAGTGGAAAGGCTTTGGTCCTGAAGAAAATTCCTGGGAACCCGAAGCGAATCTTCATGCCCAGAGGCTTATACTGGCTTTTCATCACTCTCAAAGGTTGGTTCAAAGGGGGGGGGGCACTGTCAGGGAACTCACCGTGTGGATGCCCGTCCCCGCATAACAGCAGTTCATCTTCGTTCTAGGCGCCATGCGCGGTGTCTCCGTCAGAGGCGTACGAGTTCCGGGACGAACGGACGCACGCTAATCCGAACATGTGGACGTACACCAATCCGAACACGCGGAGGCACCCGCGCAAACTGAACGTATGTACGTACTCACGCACGGACAGCCACTTCCACCAATCCTGGCTCACCTCTCTCTATATAAACGGGATCCTGGCCTGACACCAGTGCTGGATCGTCTTCATCTACTCCTGAGACACCTGATCGCTGTTCCTGTGATCTTGTTCCTGTGACCTTGCTCCTGATACCTTGTTCCTGATACCCATTCCTTGGATACTCCTTGTTACGACTTCCTGGACTACCACTGACCTCGGCTTGGACTTTCGACTTTGGCTTGCTTCCTGATTTTGTACCTCATTGCTAGCACGTTACCAGACCCTTGCTCGTCCTTGATTACGCACCTGCCTCTCGTTTCTGTACCGCATTGCCTACCAGTTGCCGACCTTGCCTGTTCCAGACGTGCAGTGTTTCCTGTATACCTGCTGAGCTTCCGCTGCCTACCTCCATGATCTATCTACACCTCTTCCTCCGTGAGGACCCAGCGTCTCCAGGTCTTCAACTACCACCTGCAGGCACCTGCACCCTTTCGTTGTCACGCTCCCTGTTACCACCTCCAGGGGTGTGGAGACCGGAACCGTGCGAGAGGCCACCCTCAACAGTCTGACTCCGCTGTAAGGTACGTGACAGATGTATACTGTGCTGTGCTGGAGGCACACACAACTTCCAATAACTCCTGCAGATGGCAAGTGGGCTCAAATAGAGAAGAGCTATGTAGGTGGATATAGCGGTGTGTACTGGGTACAGAGCACGCAGACAGCACGCACAAGCTCCTAACACTACTGACTGCAAGCTCTATTATAAAAGATAGATCACTAGCTATATAGGTGAGGTTAATATAGCGGTGTATACTGCGGTCAGGGCAAGCAGACAACAACCACTACAGAAGAGCAAGATCGAAAATCGGCCGATAACGATCGGTGTGTACTGTGTTGAAGGTACACAGAACACCCACTAACTGCTTCAGACGCCAACACACTACACTAGGCCGCCACGCTGGCGGCCTTATATAGTGTGGGGTGTGTACTACACAGCCTGAGCTATGATTGGCCACAGGCATCCTGCCTGTGGCCAATCATAGCTCTCCTCACTGCTGGCGCTGTGATTGGCCAAGCATGCAGGGTCACAGTGCATGCTTGGCCAATCGTGAGCCAGCAATGCACTGCGATGACGCAGTGCATTGTGGGCCGTGAGCGCCACACGAATTTGGCGCGAACGGCCCATAACGTTCGGAATTCGCCGAACGGGTGAACGGCCGATGTTCGAGTCGAACGTATGTTCGACTCGAACACGAAGCTCATCCCTAGTGACCAGACAGAACTCAGGCCATTGCTCTCAACACTTCCTTCAACATCAGCTGAGGCTCCTGAAGTCCAACCTGGTTCTTCCACCCAGGAATAAGATGTGGAGGAGCCCAGTTTGACCCAGGTATAGCATTGTTCAACATATTTCTTGTCAAAAATTGAATGATGTTAAATACATGTTATTGATTACAAATTTCTGATTTTACAAAGTGGTTTACATATCAATAGACAGTAGTGGCCAAAAATGATTGGGACAAGAATGAAAAATGCTGGGGTCAGAATGATAGCCTTTTCTATTTGTTAACATTCAATTTGCAACAGTCATGAGCCCAAAAGTGTTTGTGATTGATGACCAAAAACCTAAAACTATGTACCATTTTCGTACACAGGAAAGTCTCAGTCTCAGCCAAGAGGAGGCCGTGGCAAGCACCCTGGCATAATCACAGGTTTCTCCCCTCCGCCCTCCAACCAAATGCACCTGTGAGACTTGGACCATGCTCCTCCACAACCTCTACCAACAACACAGCCACCCCACCCACCACAGCAGCATGGAAGGAAGCGTGGAAGGAAGTGTTGAAAGTGATGGCTTGGATTCAGTGTGGTCTGACAAAAAACAGGCTGTCGGAAGACCACAGCCTTGGGACATATATGTCATCTGCTGCTCCCGATCTCTCTGAGTCCTGGACCATATTGTACTCCCTCTAAATGGACTCCTCAAGTTACCAATTTGGACAGTCAAATAACTGATGTCTGCCCTGGGGCACAAAGGGTTCACCAATTCCATCTGTTTCTCCATTGTTGCCTTCCTCTTTATTTTGATATGACCTTGTGTTCCCTATAGAATTATTTTTTTTGTTTTGACAAATACTGGGCTATGTGTTTTACTTCAAAGAGGACAGTTTGTTTGTGAGTAGGCAGGAACATTTAAAAAATACAATGTCAAATTAACAAGGGACACCAACATAATTGTATCTTTGAGGTTAAAAAATACACAATAATAATGGTGTTGTGGTAACTTGACACAAAAAAAAATATTATTATGGAGATCACTAGGAATATATAATATATATAATGTATATATTATTTTGGAGATCACTAAAAAAAAATTAAAAATATTCTGGAGATGACAGACCTGGGGCGTGGCCTGACTGAGCATGGAGTAGGACCTGCACACCCAGGGCTCCATCTATTAATCCTGGTTTGCAGTGATCCTCCACTCCTTCAATCCTCCCACCCATGTGGGCTACTTGCCTGGGGACCCCCTGTATACCCTACCTGTTTTCCAGCCTCCCGGCGACCCGGTCGGAGCGGCGCCGTCCCGCACAGCGGCCGCACTTAGGCGACACCGCGGCTTCGGCCTACCCACGAAGGTCCGCGGCCATCTTGGTACACCCAGGCTCCGGACCAGCGCTGGGCCTTGTGCACGCAGTCCTCTCATCCAGTCTGCCTACTATATTGTACAGCCATCCAGCTGCCTGCACGGAGGGGTGAGTCTCCTACACTACTGTGACTGGGCAGGTCTTGGTCTCTGGCCTGTGCCTGGAGGTCCACGGCCATTTTGGTACACCCCATCCTTCAGCCATTACTGGGACTTGTGTCTGCTGTCCTCTCCCTTCTCTGCCTGCAATACCCTGACTGGCTGAACCTGTCACACTTAAGCCTCATACTATGTCCCCTCCAAAGAGCCATAAATCTGCCGCGTCAAAGCTCGCACAGTACCGTCTGAATGAGGGAGAGGAGGCTGAGGAGGATGGTGTCGCTGAGAGGGCAGGAGGGGAGCGTGGGCAGGGAGACACGGATAAACTACTAGAAGTGATCACACTCTGCAGGACATCCCTCACTGCCCAGATCGAGGATGTTAAAATGGACATATCTCTAATTAGACAAGATTTTCAGAAAATCCGTGAACGGGTCACGGAGACGGAAACCCGCATCAGTGCGGTGGAAGATATCCTCCCGCCGATACAGGCTAGATCTGAACGCATGCAGGGACAGATTAACCAGCTGCTCGCCAAGCAGGACGACATGGAAAATCATCTGAGGAGGTGTAATCTCCGCTTTGTCGGTCTCCCGGAGGGAGCGGAAGGTAAAGACCCGACATCATTCCTTGAACAACTGCTGATAACCACGTACGGTCGGGAGGCCTTCTCCCCCGTGATGGTGGTGGAAAGAGCTCATAGGATGCCAGCTAAGCCTCCTCCTCAAGAGGCTCCCCCCGTACCTTTATTGCAAAACTTTTAAACTACAAAGATCAGGATGCTGTGTTGCGGCTGGCGAGAGAGAGGGGTAACATCCCGGTGGGAAACATCAAAGTGGCAATATTTCCTGACTTCTCACCCGAGATACAGAGACATCGACAGAGCTTTATGGAAGCCAAACGCAGACTGCGTGACCGTCACCTGAAGTATTCCATGCTTTTTCCAGCAAGCCTGAGGGTGGAACATGATGGCCGCGTATCATTCTTCGAGGATCCTCACGAGGTCATCTCCTGGCTGGAGCACAGACCTGCACAGGGCAGGGGCGACTGACTGCACATCAGGTGAGCCATATGGCAAGCCGCTACTGTTCCATATCTCCATCACCACTTGGCCTGAATTAATCACCCTTGCAACATAGTCACCCTGACTTGTGCCCCACATTGGCGGGTTCACGTTGTTGTGCTTTGCTGGGCCGGGGAGACGAGTGGACCTCGGTTTTTCTACTGACCCTACTGCCACAACCGTTGATATATAATCCTTCCTACGACATACAGAGCACTGGTTTTCTAAAACATCCTCCTGTGATTTTGGATATTTTGAGTGGACTTACTATATCTCACTGCCCCTCCCCCCCCATGGGGGTTTTCTATTTTTTTTTTCTTTATACTCCTGAACTTATTTGCCACACAGGGCTGCAGAGGTGTGTTGGTCCTACAAGCCTCATGCATAGTGCAGCGAATTTATGCCCCACTAACCACTGGGAATTATAACTATGCAGATGAACAGAGCGACTGGGTCTCACTGCCTCTTCTCTACACTAACATGTGGGGGCGCGCAATTAGGCCCCATTTTCATTCATCTCTGTGGTGGCTGGCTCGGAACCACTACTTGTCCCAGTGGCTAAAACTGTTCCTTATCTTCTCCTTAAGCCGCGTACACACGGGGCGGACTGTCTGGCCAACTTAGTCCATCAGACAATCCGACGGACAGTCCGTCATACTTTCAAATGAACGGACTTGACCACACACACCACATTTTGAGCGGACTAATACGGCGTACTAAGTCCGCCATACTATTCGCCCTACTTTTGAAATGAACGGACTCCCCCACACACGCGGAGGAAAGTCCGCTCATTTCGAGCGCGTCTCCAGGTAGGCGGGGCCCGCAAAGGAGACGTCGCTGGCCCCGCCGCCTGGTATGGACTTAAAGGGGAACCCCAACGCCGAAAAAAATCGGCGTGGGGTCCCCCCCAAGTCCACAACAGACCCTTGTCCGGGCACGCTACCCGGCCGGCCAGGAAAGGGGGGCGAGCGAGCGCCCCCCTTCCTGAGCCGTACCAGGCCGCGTGCCCTCAACATGGGGGGTGCCTTGGGGAAGGGGGGGCCGCGCGCCCCCCCCCACCACAAAGCACCTTGTCCCCATGTTGATGAGGACAATGGCCTCTTCCCGACAACCCGGGCCGTTGGTTGTCGGGGTCTGCGGGCAGGGGGCTTATCGGAATCCGGGAGCCCCCTTTAATAAGGGGGCCCCCGGATACCAGCCCCCCACCCTATGTGAATGAGTATGGGGTACAATGTATCCCTACCCATTCACCTGTAAAATAAAAGTACAAAAAAAAGACACAACACACGAGATAAAATACTTTATTGCACAGCTCCGGGGGTCTTCCGTCTTCGGGGGTCTTCTCGCCGGACTCCTCCGCTATCTTCTTGTAGCTCTTTTGCTAGCGGAGGAGTCCGGCTTTCTTCCTCGCCGCCGGCCTCTTCTCCCGACTTCGGGGGTCTTGTCCCCCTCTTCGGTTCTTCTGCCGGGCCACCGCGCCTTCTTATAGCTCTTTTACAGGCGGTGGCCCGGTCTTCTTTCGCCGCCGTCGCTGCCGCCTTCCGTTCTTCTTCTTCTTCTTCTTCTTCTCCAGGAGATGTTGCCTCGACGATCTCTCCGGCCGGAATGCCAGGGACGCACTGCGCGGCCACTTATATAGGGACAATGGGGCGGTGACATATGGCTTTATGTCACATGGGTTGGTGTCACATGGTGACCCCGCCCCCTTACGATGTCATAGTCCCCATGTGACATCAACCCATGTGACCAACCCATGTGACATAAAGCCATGTGACACCGCCCCTTGTCCCTATATAAGTGGCCACGCAGTGCGTCCCTGGCATTCCGGCCGGAGAGATCGTCGAGGCAACATCTCCTGGAGAAGAAGAAGAAGAAGAAGAAGAACGGAAGGCGGCGGCGACGGCGGCGACAGAAGACCGGGCCACCGCCTGTAAAAGAGCTCTAAGATGGCGCGGTGGCCCGGCAGAAGAACCGAAGAGGGGGACAAGACCCCCGAAGTCGGGAGAAGAGGCCGGCGGCGAGGAAGAAAGCCGGACTCCTCCGCTAGCAAAAGAGCTACAAGAAGATAGCGGAGGAGTCCGGCGAGAAGACCCCCGAAGACGGAAGACCCCCGGAGCTGTGCAATAAAGTATTTTATCTCGTGTGTTGTGTTTTTTTTTGTACTTTTATTTTACAGGTGAATGGGTAGGGGTACATTGTACCCCATACTCATTCACATAGGGTGGGGGGCCGGTATCCGGGGGCCCCCTTATTAAAGGGGGCTCCCGGATTCCGATAAGCCCCCCGCCCGCAGACCCCAACAACCAACGGCCAGGGTTGACGGGAAGAGGTCCTTGTCCTCATCAACATGGGGACAAGGTGCTTTGGGGTGGGGGGGCCGCGCGGCCCTCCCTTCCCCAAGGCACCCCCCCATGTTGAGGGCACGCGGCCTGGTTACGGCTCAGGAGGGGGGGCGCTCGCTCGCCCCCCTTTCCTGGCCGGCCGGGTAGCGTGCTCGGACAAGGGTCTGTTGTGGACTTGGGGGGGACCCCCACGCCGATTTTTTTTGGCGTTGGGGTTCCCCTTTAAGTCCATACCAGGCGGCGGGGCCAGCGACATCTCCTTCGCGGGCCCCGCCTACCTGGATACCCGCTCGAAATGAGCGGACTTTTCTCCGGGCGGGAAAAGTCCGCTCATTTCAAAAGTACGGCGGACTGGCACACACACGGGCGGATTGTCCGCCGAAATGCGAGTCCGACGGACAGTATTACGGAAATTCCGAAATACTTAGTCCGCCAGACTGCACGCTGAAAAAGTCCGCTGAAGCCCACACACGAGCGGACTGTCCGCTGAAATGTGTTTCGGCAGACTAAGTAGGCCAGACAGTCCGCCTGTGTGTACGCGGCTTTACATGCGAAGTTACGTTTTTTCCCAGATGGAAGTTTAAAGTTGTTAAGAGATCATGCCTGCACAAGTTGGGGTGGGTGTAAGGCGGGGAGGGGGGAGGGGGTTGTTCAACAGTTATTTTTGCAATTTGTAAATGTGCATACAGTGTCTCAGGAACCAAATATGGGAAAATGTATATCTGTTGAAGAGGTGCCGCACACAGTGTTTGATGTACTCCAGTTCTATTATATATTATATTTTTCACTAGACCTAAAGATATGTGTCCTACTGAGGCAAGGGTACACACCCTACGCAGCACCATGGCAACTATAAAATTTCTCACGTGGAATGTGAGGGGCCTGCGCGAGAAAATTAAGTGCTCGGCCGCCCTTGCATTCCTCAAAAAACAATGTGCTGATGTAGTGGTGCTGGTCGAGACACATGTTGAGGGCAGACTCCAAATGGCTCTTCGCCGCCCCTGGGTTGGGTGGACGTACCACTCCACCTATACGACTCATGCTAGGGGTGTCTCATTATTGATAGCCAAATCGGTACATTTTGAACTCTGTGAACTCCTAACTGATCCCCACGGTCGGTATGTATTTCTTCATGCTAAGCTCTACGGTGAACCGTTCCTTCTCATGGCTTTCTACATACCTCCTCCCTTTAGTGTAACAGTGCTCCTAGATGGCTTTGCCTTCATGTCCCGTAACCCCACGATACCAGCGATCTGGTTAAGCGACTTTAACACAACACTATGTCCGGCCTTGGATAGACTACAGACGTCACAGGCAACAGTAGCCAGTGCTGATACGACTAAATTCTCTAAACTCATCTCCACCTTTCACCTTGTAGACACATGGAGGCACAACTTCCCGTACACTCGAGCCTATTCCTGTTTCTCTCCTACTCAGAACTCTATGTTCCGCATAGATTTCATTCTTGTATCCCACACCCTAGCTCCACGGATCCTGGAAACAGCGTTTTGCTGCAGGTTACTATCCGACCACAGTCCATACTGGACCACCCTTAGCATCCCTATTGATAAACCACCAAGGCCATGGCGATTGAACCCGTTCTGGCTCTCACTGCTTCCAGAGGATGATGGGCTCATCACCCAATGGAAGCAATACTTCTTGGAAAATGATCACACAGCATCTGTTGCTGCAATATGGGATTCATTTAAAATGTACGCCCGTACTACCCTGATCTCACACATAAACAAAATCAAAACAGATTCCGCTGGAGTGTTCGACAGGGCAATAGCGGAGCTAGTCTCCATTGAACGGGAATACGTGGCCAATCCCACCCTAGCGACAGCGGCCCAGCTTAAAATGCAGACTAGAGTGGTGACTCAACTCCAGTATACGAAAGCTCGTCAAAAGCTCTTCTTTACTAAGCAGAAACTCTTTGAATATGGTGAAAAGGCAGGCAAGCTCCTTGCTTACCTAGTGCATAGCGAAGACAGGCCCCCAGTTGTCATTACCCTACATGGCCCGGGGGGGAGTCAGATCACGGACCCATGCAATGTTACCTCTCAGTTCAGAGAGTTTTTTGCGGATCTATATAAAACAACAGTGACAGACCTGACAGACGTACGGACCACTTTCCTTCACAGCATTACCTTCCCCCAGTTGACGAAAGAACAAACAGATTCACTTGAGGCACCCCTTACCGCGGAATAAATAGACGCCGCGATCTCCAGCTTTGCTAGATCCAAATCCCCTGGATCTGATGGACTCCCTGTTGAATTTTACTCCCAATTTAGAGAATTACTAACTCCCAAACTGCTTGCACTATTCAATCACTTATTTGAAACCTTCACCCTGCCCCCCTCCATGCGGGAAGTGACAATAGTCCTCATCCCCAAACCGGGGAAGGACCCAGGTTACCCAGAATCCTATCGTCCTATTTCTCTACTGCAAGTAGATATAAAAATACTAGCTAAAGTACTGTCCCTTCGATTGAACCAAGTCATTCTGTCCCTTATACATGTAGATCAAGCAGGCTTTATGCCAGGCCGCAACACATCCTTTAATCTACGCAAACTGTATATTAACCTCCAGGCTACGCAGGCAGAAGTTGGGTCACGGATGGTGGTGACACTGGACACGGCAAAGGCGTTCGACTCGGTGGAATGGAGTTATCTCTGGAGCTGCTTGGAGGGATATGGCTTTGGACCACGTTTCATTAAGTGGGTTCAACTGCTGTATCAGGCGCCCACGGCCCGGGTGGTGGCCAATGGCTGGCCGTCTTGAATTTTGACCTCAGCAAGGGCACGAGACAAGGCTGCCCTCTTTCACCACTATTATACGCCCTGGCCGCTGAACCCTTGGCCATATCCATCCAAGCTAACCCGGAGATCAGGGGACTGAGCCATGGCACCCTGACCGAAAAGATCAGCATGTATGCTGATGACACACTGCTATACCTGGCGGACTCGGGCCCCTCTCTGCAGGCGGCTCTTCAGACAATTGAGAGATTTGGGACCTTTTCTGGGTTAAAAATTTATTGGGGGAAGTCCCAAATTCTTCCACTTGACAGCTTCCCACCGTCTGAATTTCAGGACAGTCTGCCATTACAACGAGTCAGTGTCATTAAGTATCTGGGGGTGTGTGTCTCCAGATCACCGGCGGACTATACACATTTAAATTTAAGCCCTCTAATTTCCCACATTCAATCCAAACTGCGGGCCTGGGCCCGTCTGCTGCTGGGGATTTGGGGTTGGATAAATCTTATTAAAATGGTCCTTTTACCCAAGATACTCTATATCCTCTGGCACTCCCCGGTGTACTTACCCCTGAAGCATTTTAAGTCCCTTGAGGACCTGCTCAAACCCTTTGTGTGGGGAACCAACAGACACAAATTAGCTTGGCAGGCGCTTAAAAGCCCCACGGACCTAGGGGGCACTGCCCTTCCCGATTTTAATCTCTATTATATCGCGTCACAATTATCCCAACTGTATCATATTGACAAGACGGACAGGGAGCGGTTTCTCCAACTGCTCTGCCCGAGATGGGCTTGCCGCACTGGAGACTCAATTTACGTGCTGGCGATGGGCTCTAGCGGTGCGGGTCAGGGGGGACAACAGACAGACCTTGCTATACCATTACAGATGCATTTGGACTTAGCTTCCGCCAAGCTAGGGATACCACTCTATAATGATTATACTCCATTGTGGTACAATAAAACTTTGTCGGAATTTCTAAGACTTCCCGATACAGACCTTTGGTTTACATATGGTATTCTCTATATGCACCAATTGTTTGTCGACGGAACCTTTAAAACTTTTGCCACACTTAGCGCAGAATTTTCACTTCCCAGATCCATGCTCTTTCGGTTTTTACAGATGAGACATGCGGCTCGGGCTCAGTTTTTGGAATCCGCACCACAGTCTACCCCTAATGCACTTATGGCCATAATCAAGAGCTCTGATCCCCGTAAATTAACCTCGTCCTTCTACGACATGCTTACTACCCCATCTTCCACCAAATTGGCATACAAACTCAAACCTCGTTGGGAAAGGGTGATAGGCCCTCTGGAGGATGTGGAATGGGAGGAGTCTTTGGAATCCTGTAAGGCTGTCTCACCCAAACTTACTGACAGACTGACTCAAATTTATATTATCCACCAGGCATATCTCACCCCCCTGTGGGTTGCCAGATATAGAAACTCTCAATCTACCCTCTGTCAGATGTGTGTGAAGGAGGTGGGTACATTCTTTCATTTAATATGGTCGTGTCCCAAAATACAAGGCCTCTGGTCACAAGTTGTCACCTTTCTACATGATCACATTGGACCCAAAACAATGCCTACTTGGGGTGCTTCCAGATACCACAGACAAATACACAAAGACATTCCTGCATGAGACATTGTTCTCAGTGCGGAAAGTTATTGCCCGAAATTGGATGCATCCCATACCCCCTGGGCTGGTGGAGTGGAAGGTGGAGGTCAATAATAATTTACCATATAAAAAGGTTATGTATATTAACAGAGAATGCCCGACCAAGTATGACAAAATATGGGATCGTTGGTTACGAGACCCCGACACCTGCATGTAAGGAACCTTGAATATATGTTGCCAGATGAGTAGTTTGCCCCTCACTGGGAGTATAGCCAGAGGTCAGGAAGACCCATATGGCTGGCACCGGTTATCACTCTATACCTACTCTTGTCCTCTTTTACATACGCTGTTACTCGAGACTCCGGTTTAGAAATTTCTGTACTTTACTCACTGTACACCCTTCTGATATCAGTGACACGTAGGATATATATAATAATATGTATACGCTTCTTGTCTGTTTTTTATTATATATATGTGTATGTATGTATGTGCATACAAAGTTAGTTAGAATAAGGATGGGGAGGGGGTGGAAGAAGTAAGGGGATAAAAAAGAAAAAATAATTATAAAATAAATATAAAGACATTTGAGAGATGTACTTATAAGCTGTTGTACCTTACCTCACATTTGTACTTACATTTGTACTTATTGTACTCTTGATGCCTGTACATTTTTGTTTGTTATACCTCAATAAAAACTTTTTGTTTAAAAAAAATATTCTGGAGATCACTAGAAAAAATAAATAAAAAAAAGAGAATGAGCTGCATTGAGAGATTTCATAATTTGCCTCGTCACGAATGTGATATCTCCATTACGAATGCTAGTTTTACAAGACTAAGGCCGCGTACACACGCGCGGACTGTTTGCCCAACCTTGTTCGGCAAACAGTCCGCTCAAAATTTGCATGAGCGGACTTGCCCACACACGAGCGGACTGTTTCAACGAACTGTTTGCCAAACAGTCCGCTCAACTTTTGAAATGAACGGACTCGCCCACGTAAGGCGGAGGCAAATCCGCCCATTTCGAGCGCGTGTACAGGTAGGCGGGGCCCGCGAAGGAGACGTCGCGGGCTCCGCCGCCTGGAATGGGCTTAAAGGGGAACCCCAACGCCGAAAAAAATCGGCGTGGGGGTTCCCCCAAAGTCCACACCAGACCCTTGTCCGAGCACGCTACCCGGCCGGCCAGGAAAGGGGGGCGAGCGAGCGCGCCCCCCCTCCTGAGCCGTACCAGGCCGCGTGCCCTCAACATGGGGGGGTGCCTTGGGGAAGGGGGGGCCGCGCGGCCCCCCCACCCCAAAGCACCTTGTCCCCATGTTGATGAGGACAAGGGCCTCTTCCCGACAACCCTGGCCGTTGGTTGTCGGGGTCTGCGGCGGGGGGCTTATCGGAATCCGGGAGCCCCCTTTAAGAAGGGGGCCCCCGGATACCGGCCCCCCACCCTATGTGAATGAGTATGGGGTACAATGTACCCCTACCCATTCACCTGTGAAATAAAGTACAAAAAAAAACACAACACAGGGAAAAAATATTTTATTGAACAGCTCCGGGGGTCTTCCGTCTTCGGGGGTCTTCTCGCCGGACTCCTCCGCTATCTGTGTGTAGCTCTTTTACTAGCGGAGGAGTCCGGCTTTCTTCCTCCCCGCCGCCGGCCTCTTCTCCCGACTTCGGGGGTCTTGTCCCCCTCTTCGGTTCTTCTGCCGGGCCACCGCGCCTTCTTGTAGCTCTTTTGCAGGCGGTGGCCCGGTCTTCTGTCGCCGCTGCCTTCCGTTCTTCTGTCGCCGCCATCGGTTCTTCTGCCGGGCCACCGCGCCTTCTTGTAGCTCTTTTACAGGCGGTGGCCCGGTCTTCTGTCGCCGCTGTCGTCGCCGCCGCCGCCGCCTTCCGTTCTTGTTCTTCTTCTTGTTCTTCTTCTTCTTCCCCAGGAGATGTTGACTCGACGAGCTCTCCGGCCGGAATGCCAGAGCCGCGCTGTGCGGTCACTTATATAGTGACAATGGGGCGGTGTCACATGGTATATGTCACATGGGTTGGTCACATGGGTTGATGTCACATGGGGACTATGACATTGTAAGGGGGCGGGGTCACCATGTGACCAACCCATGTGACATATACCATGTGACACCGCCCCATTGTCACTATATAAGTGACCGCACAGCGCGGCTCTGGCATTCCGGCCGGAGAGCTCGTCGAGTCAACATCTCCTGGGGAAGAAGAAGAAGAACAAGAAGAAGAACAAGAACGGAAGGCGGCGGCGGCGGCGACGACAGCGGCGACAGAAGACCGGGCCACCGCCTGTAAAAGAGCTACAAGAAGGCGCGGTGGCCCGGCAGAAGAACCGAAGGCGGCGACAGAAGAACGGAAGGCAGCGGCGACAGAAGACCGGGCCACCGCCTGCAAAAGAGCTACAAGAAGGCGCGGTGGCCCGGCAGAAGAACCGAAGAGGGGGACAAGACCCCCGAAGTCGGGAGAAGAGGCCGGCGGCGGGGAGGAAGAAAGCCGGACTCCTCCGCTAGTAAAAGAGCTACACACAGATAGCGGAGGAGTCCGGCGAGAAGACCCCCGAAGACGGAAGACCCCCGGAGCTGTGCAATAAAATATTTTTTCCCTGTGTTGTGTTTTTTTTTGTACTTTATTTCACAGGTGAATGGGTAGGGGTACATTGTACCCCATACTCATTCACATAGGGTGGGGGGCCGGTATCCGGGGGCCCCCTTCTTAAAGGGGGCTCCCGGATTCCGATAAGCCCCCCGCCCGCAGACCCCGACAACCAACGGCCAGGGTTGTCGGGAAGAGGCCCTTGTCCTCATCAACATGGGGACAAGGTGCTTTGGGGTGGGGGGGCCGCGCGGCCCCCCCTTCCCCAAGGCACCCCCCCATGTTGAGGGCACGCGGCCTGGTACGGCTCAGGAGGGGGGGCGCGCTCGCTCGCCCCCCTTTCCTGGCCGGCCGGGTAGCGTGCTCGGACAAGGGTCTGGTGTGGACTTTGGGGGAACCCCCACGCCGATTTTTTTCGGCGTTGGGGTTCCCCTTTAAGCCCATTCCAGGCGGCGGAGCCCGCGACGTCTCCTTCGCGGGCCCCGCCTACCTGTACACGCGCTCGAAATGGGCGGACTTTCCGAGCGGGAACAGTCCGCTCATTTCGAAAGTACAGCGGACAGGCCCACACACGGGTGGACTGTTCGCTCAAACACGGTTTCAGCGGACAGTTTTTTGGAATTTCCGAAAGACTTTGTCCGTCCAACTGTCCGCTGAAACTGTCCGCTGAAAGCCCACACACGAGCGGACTGTCCGCCCAAACACTGTTCAGCGGACAAGGTTGGGCGAACAGTCCGCCCGTGTGTACGCGGCCTAAGTGCTTCCGGCTCGTTGTTGATTCCGAGCATGCGTGTTTGTACTTTGGCCTTTTGTCTGCTGGACTTGTACACACGATCTCGGAAAGTCTGACAACACACATTTGTGGGCGGAAAATTTGAAGACATACTAGCCAACATTTTTTGGTGGAAAGCCCGACAACAAATGTCCAATGGAGCATACACACGGTCGGATTTTCTGCTAACAGCCTGAGATCCAACATTTCCCATCAGAAAATCTAATCGTGTGTACATAAGAATAATTCCTCATATGTTGCAAAGTAGAAAATATGATATAAGTTGACAACTCTAGAAACATATGTCAGTTATGTCATGTGTAACCGAAGAAGAAGTCTTCAGTTATTCTACTGAGAAAATATCAGCAAGCTCATCAAAATGTCACAGAAGATGTATAGATCATAAAGCTGAGAGGCGTTTGCAAAAAACTGGTAAAATCACTGACTAACCACATCTCCCTGCAATGATGGATTCATTATCATGAAGTAAGAGTTATACGTCTCAAATTAAAAATATTTTATCAATTTATGTTTTATAAAAGCAGGGTGTACGCTTTATTTTCTAAAACATGAATATGCTCTTTTTTGTCTAAATGTATAATTTTGTCAATTTTATCTTCATCTAAAAGTAAAGTCCAATTGTGCCAGAAATATATATCAGATAATAATAAACGGGCTGGATGTTTTATCTAAAGCTCACCTGGCCATATGTTGTATTTTGGAATGAAGTAAAGCTAGCTATTGGATTCAATTAATAAACCAGTGTTTTAAGCTACTAAAGAACTTCCATTCAAGTCTATTTTACAGAATTGATATGGTGCCAACAGCTTGTACAGGCAAAAAATGAAAGCAAACAGTATAGTTACAATTCAATACAAGAAGAATCAGAGGCCCTGCTCATTAGAGCTTACAATCTAAAAGGGAGGGTCAAGTTTTACAAAGAGTAATAACTGTGGGGGATGAGCTGTGGAGAAAATAAATGTTTAGCTATTAGGTGGAGGTAGGATAGACTTCTCTAAAGAGATGAGTTTTGAGGGCTTGCCTAAAGGTGTATAGAGTAGGAGATAGTTGGACAGATTGGGGCAAGGATTTCTAGAGGAAAGGAGAGGCTCTGGAGAAGTCTTGGAGGCAAACATGAGAGGAGGTGACAAGGGAGCTAGAGAGCAGATGGTCTTGGGAGGAACTGAGAGAAAGGCTTGGTTGGTATTTTTAGACAATAATAGTGATGTAGCTGTGGGTGAAGTTGTGAATGACTTTGTAAGTTGTTAGTATTTTTAATTTTATTCTGTTGGGTGATTGAAAGCCAATAAAGGGATCAGAAGAGAGGGGTAGCAGACACTGAATGGTTGGTAAGGTGGATTAACTTGGCAGCATTCGTGAAGGCCTGAAGGGGCAATAGCCTGTGTAGAGGCAATGGGGAAGAAGACAATATTTCAAGTGAGAGATAACCAGGGAATAAATTAGGAACTCTGTGGTATCATTGGTTAAGAAGGGGTGTATTTTGGAAAATGAACTCCCAGAATAGAGAGTGAGGGCCAATTTACACTCACATTTAAACTCGCATTCTCATGTTCTGATGCGCTAACATGCATGTGTAATGGTTTCCTACAATAAAGATGTAGAAAGTGTTTGTTCCCACCTCTACTCTTTCTTCCTTGCAAAATCAGTTTGTAAATGATTCATACTCTGTATGGTATACGGTTATCAGTGGTGTACCCCAAGGTTCATTGTTGGGACCCTTACTTTTAATAAAGTTATAAATGATATAGGGTCAGGGATTAAAAGTACTGTTTCATTGTTTGCAGATGACACCAACCTATGTAGTGGAATAATGTCCTTACAAGATGCACTGTTTAATTGGACAACTATGTGGCAAATGAGGTTTAATGTTGATACATGTAAAGTTATACACTTAACCACTTCAATACTGGGCACTTATACACCTTCCTGCCCAGACCAATTTTGAGCTTTCAGCGCTGTCGCATTTTGAATGACAATTACGTAGTCATGCTACATTGTACCCAAACTAAATTTTTATCATTTTGTTCCCACAAATAGAGCTTTCTTTTGGTGGTATTTGATCGCCTCTGGTATTTTTATTTTCTGCTAAACAAATAAAAAAAGACAGAAAATCTTGAAAAAAAACATGTTTTTTTTTGTTTCAGTTACAAAACTTTGTAAATAAGTACGTTTTCTCCTTCACTGATGGGCACTGATGGGGCTGCAGTGACGGGCACTGATAAGGCGGCACTGATGGGCACCGATGAGGTGGCACCAATGAAGTGGCCGTGATAGGCGGCACTGATAGGTTGCACTAATATGCGACAAAGGCACTGATAGGTGACACAAATAGGCACTGATAGGTGGCACGGATTGGCATGGATAGGTGGCATGGATTGGCATGGATGGGCGGCATGGATAGGTGACACAAATGGGCATGGATAGGCAGCACGGATAGGCATGGATAGGCGGCACAGATGGGCATAGATAGGCGGCACAGATGGGCATGGATAGGCGGCACGGATGGGCGGCATGGATGGGCATGGATAGGCGGCATGGATGGGCACTGATAGGCGGCATTGTAATTTAAAGTATTGTGGAGATGGATGCCAATCAATGCCAAACAATAATGCATGCCAATCAGTGATGCCCATTGTGGGCACTGATTGGCATCCATTATGGGCACTGATTGGCATCCCTGGTGGTCTAGGGGGGCATACCTGGTTCTGGGCATCCCCTGGTGGTCTGGTGGTGTCCCTGGTGGTCCAGTGTGGGCATCCTCGGGGGGGCTGTGCTGATAATCGATCAGCACAGACCCCCCCGTCAGAGGAGCAGCCGATCGGCTCTCCTTTACTCGCATCTGACAGACGCGAGTGAGGAAAAGCCGATCACCGGCTCTTCCTATTTACACTGTGATCAGCCGTGATTGGACACCGCTGATCACGTGGTAAAGAGTCTCCGTCGGAGACTCTTTACCGAGATCGTAGTTGCGGGGTGTCAGACTGACACCCCGCAAAAACAATCGCCGCGATGCGCGCCCCTGGGGGCGCGCAGCGCCTTAATATCCTGATCACGTCATATGACATCCGGTCAGGATATTAAAACCACTATGCCGCCATGCTTTTGTTATAAGGAAATCAATGGTGGAAAAGTATCTTGGTGTTTTGGTAGATCATAAGCTTAAAGCACAACTCCTCGCTGGAGGATCTGTGTACATTGCAAGGATAACAAACGTTGTTGCAGATTCCTACCTTTTGTTATTCTGAAGACATTACTGTTTATTCCTTTGCGCCTTTGTGTGGAGTGAGCCCAATAGGGGTGGTGTCATAATTATCATTCAGCTGTGCAGCTGCAGAGCTCTAATGAGGAAATCTGCTGGGTCTGCATCTTCTCTCTTCCCCCTCTCTCCTCCTGCCCTCTCTACCTCTCCCCACTTTTCCCTTCTCTCCCTCTCTTCACCACTCCTCCTCCCTCTTCCCACCTCTATACCCTCTATTTTCTTCTCTTTCTTCACTCAAATGCCCCCCCCCCCCTCGCACCCCCCTCTTTTTACCTCCTTTGCTGCTCTCCTTTCTTCTTTCTTTGCCCCCTCTTCTCCTTCCTCCCTCTCTCCCCTCTCTCTCTCTCCTCCCTCTTCTATACCCCTTCTACCCCCTCGCTTTCCTTCTCGCTCCCCTCTCCCAAATTCCCAACCACCCCTCCACTCTCTCTTTCTTCCGTGCTGTCCCTCTGTCTGTCCCTCTCAACCTCCCTTCTCTTTTCCACTCTCCTCTATATTCCCTCCTTTCTCTCTCTTCTTCCTCCTTTCCTCTCTATCTTTCTCTCTCTCTGTGCATTACACACTTTTTTACCATACACCAGTCCATTACTGACTTCTCAACACAGGGGTTGATTTACTGAAACTGGAGAGTGCAAAATCTGGTGCAGCTTTGCATGGTAGCCAGTCAGCTTCTAACTTCAGTTAGTTTGTTCAATACAGCTTTGGCAAAAAAGCTGATTGGTTTCTATGCAGAGCTGCACCAGATTTTGCACTCTCCATTTTTAATGAATCAACCTTATTGTGTGTTACCGACTTCTGACCCCTTCACTCTTTATTTACTTCTGTGCTGTGCACCCTTTACATTACTTTCAAAGTTTACGACAGATCCTTTTCCATCACTAATTATCCTTCTAATGTGTATTTTGCATTTGTATTTTTGGCACCCAAGTGCATAACCTTACATTTCTCTATAATGAACCTCATCTGCCATGTAGCTGCCCAACCCCCTATTTTAACAAGGCCTTCCTGTAATATGAATACATTTTCTATCAAGTGTATTTCCCTAAATAATTGGGCATCTTCAGGAAAATACTGAAATGTAGTTCCTAGTGCCAACAGTAATATCATTAAAAAACACATTGAACGGCATTTAATTATTTTTACTATCTTCTGAACCCTGCACCATGTGTGTTACTTAGTTCTGACTCCTGCACTCCAGGCATTACTTTCTCCTGACCCTTGCAGTCTGTGTGTTATCTATTCCTGACCCCTGTACTCTGTGTTATTTACTTCTAACCCCTTAACTTACTTTTTACACCTTTACACTGCGTACCTACTCCTGCCCCCTTCACTCTGTGCATTACTTACTCTTGACTCAAAGCAGAGAAGGCCCAGACTTTTTTTTTTTAACCATGCCCTTTTAAGCCCTTCCCACAGTTACTGCGATCTGACTACATCCACCATTCACTATGGTAGGCTATGTATTATGTATCAATACTCTTTTACAGTGTTCAATGGTGCCCCAGGTTTTCCACAATGCCAGTTATGCTCCTGTTGAACCTCGTGTCAAAGTTAAGTTAAAACCCTGAAACTCAGTGAATCCATTTCCGTAGAGGGGAAAACCGCATTCCTATTCGCAATAGTGTGAAGTCAGCCTAAAGGGAAAATGCAATGACTTTGAATCAGTGGCGTAGTGTGGGTTTGTTAGCGCTCGGGGCAAGGCAAGAAATTTGTGCCCCCCTAACCTGCGGACTTTTCGCACCTCCCGAGTCCCTTCCCTTCCCACATTAGTACTGACCTACCTGACCCCTAATCTACCTGATACCTATACTGACCACTACACTAACCTCTACACTAACCTACATGATTCCTACATTGACCACTAAATACTGACCACTACACTACACAATAACCTACCTGATTCCTATACTGACCACTACACTACACAATACACTACCCACTACACTGACCACTACATACTGACCACTACACTACACAATAACCTACCTGATTCATATACTGACCACTACACTAACCTCTACACTGACCTACATGATTCCTACATTGACCACTACACCGACCACTAAATACTGACCACTACACTACACAATAACCTACCTGATTCCTATACTGACCACTACACTACACAATATACTACCCACTACACTGACCACTACACTACACAATAACCTACCTGATTCCTATACTGTCCACTACACTACACTACCCACTACACTAACCACTGACCACTACACTATACAATATACTGACCACTACACGCCACACTGACCTATCTCATTCCTATACTGACCCATACACTAACCTACCTGATTTCTACATCGACCACTACAGTACACACTGACCACTACACTACACACTAACCTACCTGATTCCTATACTGACCACTACACACCACACTGATCTATCTCATTCCTATACTGACCCTTACACTAACCTACCTGATTCCTACATTAACCACTACACTACCACTACACTACACTATAATTACCTAACTGATTCCTATACTGGCCACTACACTATACAATACACTACACTACCCACTATACTACACAATATAATATCCACTGACCACTACACACCACACCACACCACACAAAACTACCTGATTCCTATACTGACCACTACACTACACACTGACCTACCTGATTTCTATACTGACCACTACACTATACTACAACACAATAATCTACACTACACTATCCACTGAATACTACACTACACACCACACCACATTGACCACTACACTACACACCACACTAACCTTCCTGATTCCTATACTAACCACTAGACTACACACTGACCACTACACTACACACTAACCTACCTGATTCCTATACTGACCACTACACTATCCTACTACACTACCCACAACACTAACCACTGACCACTACACACCACATACCACACTGACCTATATCATTCCTATACGGACCCTTACATTAACCTACCTGATTCCTACATCCATCTCTACACTACACTACCTGATTCCTATACTGACCAGACCACTACACTATACAATCCACTGACCACTACACACCACACTAACCTACCTGATTCCTATACTGACCACTACACTACTGACCAATCCACTGACCACTACCCTACACATCACACTGACCACTACACACCACACTAACATACCTGATTCCTATACTGACCGCTACACTACACACTGGCCACTATACTACACTACACACTGACCTACCTGATTACTATACTGACCACTACACTATATTACTACACAATACACTACACAATATCTACTGAGCACTACACACCACACCACACTGATCACTACACACCACCCAAACTAACCTATACTGGACACTAAACACCACACTAACATACCTGATTCCTATACTGACCGCTACACTACACACTGACCACTATACTACACACTGACCTACCTGATCACTATACTGACCACTACACTACATTACTACACAATACACTATACTACACAATATCTACTGAGCACTACACACCACACAACACTGACCACTACACACCACCCCAAACTAACCTATACTGACCACTACACTACACACTGACCACTACACACCACACTGACCACTACACTACACACCATGCAGACCACTACACTACACACCACACTAACCTACCTGATTCCTATACTGACCACTACACAATACACTACTACCCAAACTACACTATCCACTGACCACTACACAATACACTATCCACTACACTATACATTACCCACAGACCACTACACAATACACTACAAACTGACCGCCACACAATACTCTAACCACAGATCAATACACTACTACTCCTCCCAGGCCAGCAACAAAACTCACTGCCTCTGCGCTGCCGCCTGTCACACTGCCAAACTGTCTGCCCCGGCGGGGACATGATAGGTGACCCGGAGATGAGGAGGGGAGGAGGAGAAGACAGCGGCCACAGCTCACAGCAAATGCCAGCCCCACTCCCCCCGCGATTGAGGACAGGCCAGCCCCACCTGCAGCACATGACTCCTTTCCCCAATTACAGGGCGCCAGGGGCTGGCCTGAAACTGAACATGGAAAAAAATGAAATTAAGAATATAGAGCGAGGGTGACACAAACTACATTTCACCCCCCAAATGTTGCGCCCGGGGCCTAGGCCCCCCTTGCACCCTCCACGCTATGCCACTGCTTTGAGTCGACAATTACGACATGGCAACACACTATTAGGGTTATTTACTAAAGGATACTCCACTTTGCACTGCAAGTGCTCTTGGAAGTATAGTCACTGTAGATCCGAGGGGGACATGCAAGGAAAATAAAAAAACAGCATTTTAGCTTGCACATGATTGGATGATAAAATCAGCAGAGCTTCCACTCATTTCAGATATACCCCTTAGATTTA